>NC_143058.1:40416764-40568578 GCF_052426305.1 Pelodiscus sinensis | reverse complement strand
TATCCACCGAATGGCCGGTAGACGCACACATACTATGAAAGTACAATGCAACATCGTTCAGCAGACTTGTATGTGCTCTCCTGTCTCACTTGATGTGCTCTCTTCTTTCTGTTTCCATGTGCTGACACTTGAACCATCCTGTCATTCATTTATTCCCAATAGGTCAGGCATACACACAAGGCTCTGTCGCTTCTCCATTCATTCACCAAGGGCTTAACCATTCTTCATGCCCCCTGCTAAAGTTGTCATTTCCCCCCTCTCTTCTGTTTTCTGTCCCCTTAGACTTTAAAATGAATCAGTCTTAGTCCATGTCAATATACCCTCTATTCCCATAGGATGCTAGAACAGACATTTAGAAGAGTATTAAACAGTTAAATCTGTGTCTTGCGCTATCCTCCATCACAGTGGTATCTTGGCTTGTTACGCAACTCATAAAAAGTTGAATTGAAACAGAATGACAGCCCATTCATCCCTTCAGCCAGGTGGTTACTTTAGAGCTCCACACGGTGCATTCCACACTCCTCCAGCATTTTAAAGTGTTCTGCCTGGTACTCTGTTTAGTTTGTGCAGCCTAGAAAATGGAGTGAAAAGTTGCATTTATTGGTTACCATGCCATGTTTTATCTATCATGAAGTAACAATAGTCCCCACCTTCCTCAAGAAGAATAAGTGTTAAGGTGGGATTTTTCATGGAATTAGAAGTGAAGATTCTGTGATTTCTTTGTAAGTGTGTTCATACGAAAGCCAGTACTTGTAAACACAAGTATTTATTGAGCCTAATTCAGTAATTGCATTAAAGCTATTCTAAAGCTGATGTGAACATAGCTAGCTTTTTAAACCCTTATTTGGGTTCCATGACAATCATCCGTGCAGAGTCTCAACCTCCTGTTTGCATGAGAACCCTTCTCTCTGCAGCAAAGCCATCAACTTCTCCATTCTAATTTAGTCTTTATTAGCCAAGAAGGCTTTGGAATACAAACTGAGTGCAGTCAATGCTTGTGTCTGGTCCATGGTAGCAGCTATTGCTATAATAGGGTCAGGCCTTCCTAAGCAAGCAGAGAAGCAGCTGCAGCGGTGCACACTGAATCCTCTGGGCTTTTGGTGGCTCAGAGGAGAAGTGACAATTAACAACTCCTCTAGGTTCTCCCTCTGCAGAGCCAGACCTGTTTCTAATTCTCCCTCATGGCCAGCCGATTCCAGGCACAGAGCTCTCCTTTTCTCAAGTCCCCACATCATCAGGCCATAGCTTGCTTCTAAGGAAGGAGAAGCGAAATACCTGGCTCTTTACTCTTACACCTCCAGCGAGGGACTGAGGATCCCAGTAGAGCCTTGTTGTGGTGTTATCACACTCAAGATGCACAAAGGGACATACAAGGTCCCAAAAGAGAAATAAGTATTTAGTTGCAGATAGATCTACTGGATCACTCCAGCATTACCAGCAGATGTAGCCAGACATTCAATATTGACCCTCTGGAACCCCAGTAAAGCACAAGAGCACACGCACAACATTGAACAGTCAGCGGTACTCCATGGGTGTAACTCTCACATAAAGTTGTGTGCATGGTCAAGTGCCTACAAGGACAAGCAGATAATATCCCCAGGCTCTGCAAGCCCCCACTACAAAAAAGATGTGGACGCATTGGAGAGGATCCAGCGGAGGGTAACCAAAATGATTAGGGAGCTGGAGCATATGACTTATGAGGAGAGGCTGAGGGAGTTGGGTCTGTTTAGTCTGCAGAAGTGGAGAGTGAGGGGGGATTTGATAGCAGCCTTCAACTTCCTGAAGGGAGGTTCCAAAGAGGATGGAGAGAGGCTGGTCTCAGTAGTGACAGATGGCAGAACAAGGAACAATGGTCTCCAGTTGTGGCGGGAGAGATCCAGGTTGGCTATAAGGGAAAACTATTTCACTAGGAGGGTAGTGAAGCACTGGAATGGGTTACCTAGGGAAGTAGTGGAGTCTCCATCCTTAGAGGTTTTTAAGTCTCGGCTTGACAAAGCCCTGGCTGGGTTGATTTAGTTGGGATTGGTCCTGCCTAGAGCAGGGGGCTGGAGTTGATGACCTTCTGAGGTCTCTTCCAGCTCTATGGTTCTATGATCATGACATGATGTAGAGATGTGAGGCATCTGCCTTCTGGGAACAGGTGCTGATGTGACCTCTGGAACTTTCAAAGATGCTGTTGAAAGGTTGGTTGGGTGGGTCATGTCAGAGAACTGGCTTGTTTCACTGTAAATTCTGCAAATGACCTTTGGCAATTTGAAAACTTCCCATTCTATACCTCAGTGGGTCCTTGTTCCTATTATAGCAGTCCCATCCCCTTCCTCCTGGTCTCTTTCAGTAGCAAAGGAAAGTCACTCTGGTTTGTTTACATGGGGATATTCAGGAAAATAAGTTTAACAGGTAGAATTGGGATTTAAAGTAGTTAGTTAAAATGTATTCAGTCCCTGTGTGGACACTTTTTCAGAGGTAGAGCAGGTGTAAGCTTAAAATGCAGCCTCAGCACAGCTGGATTGCAGCACTCAAGTAAAGATGCTGCTGTGCTAAGGGGAGAGCTTCTCTCATTGGTGTAGTTCGGGGGTGGGCAATAATTTTTGGTGGGGGGAGGGGAGCACTCCAAGATTTTGGAAAGTGGTCAATGGCTGCACCTTTCCATGATATTAATGGAGGAAGTGCAGGATCTGGGATGGAGGTGGGTGAAGGAGGTAATTGTGATTTGAGGCATGGGGCTGGAGTGAAGAAGGGAGTACTGAGGGTTGGGTTGTGACCTGGGGCAAGGGACTGAGGTGCAGAGTCTGGGAGGGGTATAAGTTCAGGATGGGTCAGAGGGCTTGGCTTATGGGAGTAGAGGAATAAGAATGGGGGGGAGGGGCAGAAGGTTGGTGGGAGGGAAAGGCTGGGGTACCAGAGGCAGGCTATTGCTGAGAGACTTGGATGACTCCTAGCCTGCAGCTCAGCATGTTTTTCAGGCAACCTGCCTGCATGCCCCACACAGGCTGCAGGGGCCATGTGCATCTGTGAATAAAAGCCTGAGGGAAGTGGGGGAGGGATGCTTTGCATGCTACCTGTTCTTCAACCTAGAAGCTGGCCAATGTGATTGTACTGGGGAGGAGGGAGCGCAGGAAGCTTTCCCACCAGCTCACAGCTATGAAACACAAGCAGCCGGCAGCTGCTTTTCTGAGCAGGGAGTCTGCATCTGTGGCCTGGATCCAGTGGCTTGGTGGGCTGGATCTGGCTCCAGGGCTATATTTTGCTCTGCCCTGGTGTAGTTAATCCACCTTTGAAAGACCAGAAAAGCCCTCCTTGTGACATAGTACTTTTTATACATGAGTCTAAGTCAATATAATTGTCACTCAGGAGTGTGGATTTTTCACACACCCGAGCAACAGAGCTATACTGACGAATTCTGTACAGGCAGTCCCCGAGTTACGCGGATCCGACTTATGTCGGATCCACAGTTATGAACGGGGCCCTCTCCCTGGTCTCCAGCAGACGAGGGAGAGGAAGCAAAGCGGTGGAGCACGCGGACAGCCCAGACGCGTCTGGGCTGTCCGCTGCCCGCGTGTTCCGCCGCTTTGCTCCCCGTTCCCCCTGGTCTGCAGACCAGGGAGACGGGGAGCAAAGCGGAGCAAAGCCGCGGAGCCCGAGGGCAGCAGGACAGCCACGGTGCGTCTGGGCTGTCCCGCTGCCCCCGTGCTCCGGACTCCTGTGGTACAGCAGCTGGGGCGCTGCCGGTTGGTCCCGTAGCGCTGCTCTGGGAGCTACTGGACCAACCCGGCAGCACCCCAGCTGCTGTGCCCCAGGTGTCCCCAAGTCAGCCGCTGCTGAAACTGACCAGTGGCTGACTATAGGAAGTCCCTGCCCCGGGCTTCCTGGAATCAGCTGCTGATCAGTTTCAGCAGCGGCTGAATCTGGACGCCAGTTCCGACTTAGATACAAGTTCAACTTAAGAACAAACCTACAGTCCCTATCTTGTATGTAACCCGGGGCTGCCTGTAGTACAGACTTGACCTAGGGTATGTCTAGACTACATCACTCTTTTGACTGAGGGATGTAAATTAGACACTTTGAAATTGCAAATGTAGCTGGAATTTGAATTTCCCATGCTTTATTTGCATATTCACATCATGGCGCTTTGAAAAAAGCATTATTTCGAAAGTGAAACCTCAGTCGAGACATGGTTCTTTCGGAAACAGAAGCCTTTTTTCGAAAGATCCTGTAAACATCAAAAAATGAGATTCAGTACATATCCATGAATGAGTTTTGTCTCATGTTATTGGAGACCAAGTTCTTGGTGGCTGATAATCCTGTTTCATGAAATTCTTAAACTGGACTTTAAAGGAAGTTCCTTAAGGAACTAGTTCAGTAGACACACAGCAGCAGAAGTCTTTTAGTCATGCATAATACAGCATATTATATTGTATTGGAGAAATATGGTGGAAGAGCCTGCAAGCAATAACTATGTACTCTTGAGATCTAATCCTGCAGATGCTTTATACACAGGCCAAGTTCTAGTGAAATCAGTGATATAATTCCCATAGCTAAGCGCATGAAATGCATAAATCTTTGCAGGTTTAAGACCAGGATCTATAATTGGGTACAAAAACTGGATAGCATGCTCCCTATTTTTTTTCTCCGCAAAATCAAATTCAGGTTTCAGCTACAGTAAATGGTGGATTCTCTTGCAACTTGTCATCAAATCATGATTTCTTCAGTAGTTCAGTGAAAGGTTATGAATCTTATTTCTAGAGCCTGTAGGTGAAATTTTGTGGCTTCTGATGTGCAGCAGCAGTTCAGAATTGCTGATCCCAGTGGTCCCTTCAAGCCTTAAAATCCCTGAGAAAAGAGAGGAGAGAGAGAGAGTAGTAGCAAGAAAAAAGGTCTAGTAGTTGGAGGTGTTCCAGACAGATGAGGGGCTCTGAAGTTGTTGGCATTCAATAAAACAGTTGAGTTCAAAACCTGGTCCCAATGTAAATAGTGCAAGTTCTGCTATTGACCTTAGCGGGGCCAAGATTTTACCCTTGCAATCTTCACATAGTTTAAAAAGTGCAGATTTGGGTGAGTTTCCCTCATTACAGACTAACTAGACTCATGATAAAGGAAAAGATACACGAAGGGCAAACTTTTATTTTAGTCCTTGTATCCTTCTGGTTTCATTGTGCTGTAACTTTTCCAGTACACAGATGAAATATTATGACACACATTGTGTACTGAGGTTCATTGGAAAAATATTAACAGAAACCTTTTAGAACAGTTTTAAAAAACTGACGGAATAGATTACAACAACGTTTGTCAAAGTACTTTGTTAAAGCATCCTGAAAAAGCACTTCTGACTTGTCCTGTTGCAGTTTTTTTTTAAATAAGCTTTATTTTGTGACTAAGTAGATGCACTGAATGTAAAAGCATTTGTTTTAAAGCCTGTTGTGAACAAACTGTAAACCAATAAAGAATACAGCTAAATAACTAAACAAACATCATTATAACCTACACAGTAACTTCTGGTCATGTGGCATTGTGTCAGTTCTGTTTTCAGATCGGAGGAGGAAGTTCCCTATTGTTTTTAAGCCAACTGGTAACTGACACCACATTTGTGGAACATAGTAACAAAAGGCTTTTGTTCACAATTTGTATTCCTCTAGAACACACCAATTTCAAAGCCTAAGTAGAACATAATGTATGAGGAGGCCAATTTGAATAGAACAAGCTGGTGTGTTCAATGAGTTGGTAGATAATTTTAAATTAAAATTAAAAATGGGACTACGGGTAGTAATTACTCAAGCGGATTATAGTTTGCTACATGAATGTACAAAATAGTCTCACCACATCTTGCTTCTTCTGTATAAGAACTTGCTGATCACTGTAGGATGTTGAGATGTGTAAGCATTTCACTATCCTTCTGAAATGGGAACTGGAAGGTACGCATTAATTTATAACCAACAGTACTGAGGTGACCTCTTTAGGACAGACAATCCCAAGAGCTCCTGTTACAGGAAGCAATGGTACGGTCTAATCCTGACAAAAACAAATATACTGTTTTGTTTTCAGGAAGTAATACCATACAAAATGCCATTGCAGACTTCACAGTATTGCCATATCTGAGAACTAGAAATGGTATAGCTATACTCAGCTCAGTTGAGATTTAAGTCCAGAATGCCTAATTACTGCTTCCATGTGAGGATCCTATTTTTGTCTGTTGCTGCCCAGAATCAGACCTTACTTACCGGATGCTTGTTAACATCACTGTGAACAAGCAAGAAGATAAATGAAACTATAGATGTTTTAGAATTCAAAATCCCAGGAAACTTGGACTGTCCTGAATTATGCAAGTTGAGAGAAGTAACTTTTTTTTATTTTATTTTTTTTCCACAAAGTAAAATTTGTGCTCTCCTTTGCAGTAATATGTGGAATAGAAGGTCTAAATTCCTGTTGCTTTGAAACTGACATGCTCCCAGATGAGGTCTCGTACCTTCTTAATTTGTTGTTTAGGTGACTCCACAGTTAGGTTGTAGTCGTTTCATTTTTATAAAACTTGTGGAAGAGCTATTTCTAGAAACTAGAAGTATAGGATAAACTTCTAAATGAAAAGATATTAAAATACTGAGTCTTAATTTCTTTCTTTCAGCAAGTGTGTGTGTGTGTGTGTGTGTGTGTGTGTGTTTTCTCCCCTCCAGCCCTTTCTCACTGAGCGCCTGTGCATTTTGGGAAAGTCCACATTAACCCACAAATAGATGGTTCAATTTTTAAAGAGAAATGATTTTCTTTAAACTTAACTACTTACAAGCATTCAATTCTTAAGCATGATACTGTCTCCTAAATTAAGTGGAAACTTGTGGTGGTTATATATGTAAACATGTATTCCAATTTTGTTCTTTTTCAGGCAGTGGGGCTACAGCAGTAGTCCAGGCAGCACTATGCAAACCCAGGCAAGAACGTGTAGCAATAAAGCGAATCAACTTAGAAAAATGCCAGACCAGTATGGATGAATTGCTTGTAAGTAAATGCAAAGAGAAAAATGTTGGTGGCCAGCTCTTCTTTTGCCTAATCTGAGAGTTTGTTTTATGTAGGAAACAGGCTAAAAAGAACCCATGAAACATGAGCCACTGAACTAATAAATGAACTGTATGAAGGTCATCCAGTAACTACCTACCACATATCTCCAATGTGCAAAATAAGACTTGCAAATATTGGCCATTTCAGGACTGTATGGCTATGTCTACGCTCACGGCTTCTTGTGCAAGTACAGCTGTTCTTGCGCAAGAATCTGCAGAGCATCCACACTGCCCGCCCGCTCTTGCACAAGGAAATTTACAGTACGGCGTGGTAAGAGGGCTTCTTGCGCAAGAGCTATGCTTCTTTTTTTTTTTAAAATCAGGTGTAAGCTCTCTTGTGCAGGAGATCTTGCGCAAGAGGGCAGTCTGGATGCTTGGCAGGGATTTCTTGTGCAAGAAAGCCCTATGGCTAAAATGGCCATCAGAGCTTTCTTGCACAAGAGAGCATCCACACTGCCATGGGAACTCTTGTGCAAAAGCACTGCTTGCACATGGCAGTGTGGACGTTTTCTTGCGCAAGATGTTCTTGTGCAAGAACTCAGCAGTGTAGATATAGCCTATGTATTGAGGCTTTTGGAAGAGCTACTCTAACCCTTAACCATTTCTTACAAATGATCCTTTCTTCAGGAGTTTGAAATTTGACCATAAAATGATTGAACTTAATATGATAAGATTGCTTAAAAAAAAGTCCTGTAAAAATTAAAACTTACATGGGTGGAGGTACTATTTCGGTTAAAAACGCCAATGAAGAATAGTAACATTTGGTATCTTTTTTTAAACAATCAAATCCTTGATAGTTGCAAGATTTTTGGAAAAATATTGTCTGTATATGGACTTGTATGGACAGCACACTTCCAAGTATATCTTTTCACATATCACAAACCTAATATGGGTTTAATCCAATAGATCATACTAAATGATTTTGAAACATTTGTTTGGGTCACTGATCAAAGGAATACCAACTTTTTTTTTCTTAAATGGGTTTTTGTACAATAGCCTTTTTAGCATGGCAGGAATTGATGAGGTTACTGCACCAGTGATGGCAGCCTGTCAAATCAGGGAATAATTAAGAGCACTTTTGATGCTTTTTTTTCGTAACTCTTCTTTTATTCATGTGCTTATAAGACCAGTTACCATGGTGTATAGGCAGCAAAACAAGAATCCAAAAATATGAAGTGACTCCACAAGGGAAGAGTGCTACTTTCTCCTTCTCAGGTTGCTATTGCCTGGAGGGCATGGGGTTTTTTTTCTACTGAAAAAACTTCTTGTTCTTCTTCAAATGCTGCTCACTCTGTGTTCTACTGTGTGGTATGCAGGTGCTTGGAGCCAGAGAAATTTGAACACATGGCCCATTGGTCCACATAGGCACCTCATTTCCCTGCCGGCAGAGATAAAGTGTAGTTCAGACCAACTGCCTCCCCAGTTCCTTCTTGCTGCTGCATGTCTGGATCAGAACCTCCAGTGTATGAAGTTTCGGCTTTTTGTTTGTTCGTTTGTGAAAATGTATTTAGAAATTGATGATAAGTGGCTCTTTATATTCTGAAGGTTTTTAGCTATAAAACATGAGAGAAGCTTGTCTCCCCACCCTGAGAAGCACTCCTCCCCATCCCTCGGTTGTGCACCTTCCTACCTAGTACTCTGCATACTGGACTATGTTTCAAAATTTGAGCTTCCTGCCTGCTACCCTTTTCAGTCAATATGCCAGATCACACCACGCAGCTCAGGCCTCAGCTCTGACAGTTCTACAACTCCTGTGATCTTTGGGGGTCAGCTTGAATGCTGAAAAATCCTTGCTCTTCCCTATCCAAGCACTATCTATGGTGTTACTCAAGAAGTGCCTCTGTTTAGTATTTGTAAATCAGCTATGTGGAGCTCAGTCCACATTTTTACAAGATACTGTGTCTTGGTAGAGGAGTCCTCTGCTGATGTAGCTGTGGAACTGCAGTCCTTCATTTACCTCCCACCCTTCTTCAGCTTGAGTACTAGTCAGTTACACAGGGACCAGTATTTTTTTGCCCCATACTTACCTTTATAGTGACTAGCAGTTCTTCAAGCTGTATGGTTCACTACATGCCTACTTTCCCCTCAGCTATGGATTATGCTCTGATTCGTAGTGGAGAAGGAACTGGAGAGAGAGTTGGTCCATCCGGTCCATTATCCTTTGGTCATAAGGTGATCAACAGATACTGTTTTCAAAATGGGCCCAGGCTCATAGAGTGCATGTTTACCCACAGTGGAATGCAGATAGGTGGTCTCTGTCTGGAAGAACCTCTAGTTACTATAAGGTAAGTATGGGGCAGAGGCTGACAGAACTGCTGAGTCTGTAGGCAAAATGGAGGGGGCCAGCTCTGCACTCCTGGAAGAGGTGGGGCCTCAGGCAAAAGGGGCAGGGTTGGGGGCAGCCAGTCCTTCAGCATCACCTGGAGTGCAGTGAGTCTCGTGACCTCAAAGCCTCCTGGAGCATACTGTGCAGTGCTCTAGCAGCAATTTAAAGGGCCCAGAGTGCCAGTCACCATTGCCACTGCAGTAGCAGCTGCAGCTAGGAGGACCAGACCTTTCTGAATCACTGGGGTAGCTGCTCTCTATTCCCGCTTCTTCTCCCATCTCCTACAGTCCATGAGCCTGGGTACGTAATTTCTCTTGCAAGTGCCAAGAAAAAAGGTGTCTTGAATTTTGCCCTAGGCACTGACACAGATATGTCCTGTCATCTTGAGCTCTCTACTGCAAATATTCATCTGGTTCTTGATAGTCTTCCCCTTGGAATTATTGTAGATCTTTCCAAGAAAATGATGGTAGGGAAGCTATCTTCTAAGACAGCTTAGTTTCAGTTTGTTTAGGCTCCATAGATAATCAGAGTCTTCAAGTGGATCTGGGAGACGAATGTGGTGTGATATCTTGGTTCCTGTCAGCTACTTGCTCCCCTGTCCCTCCCACAATTGCTATTACAAGTCTTTTAGCATTATTTGTGTAATCCCCTTTTTCCTCCCCAGGTTACTCCGGAGCAGGTCACACTCTCAGGTGTGCCAGGGTGCCTGCTGGCCTTTACGTAAAAGGAAATCCTGAGTACCCCAGTGGTGGTGGTGATTGATTGGGGGGAAACCTATCCACTCCCTTGCTGCAGTCCCTTGCTCATGAAGAATGTACAATGGCGGTGCCTCCACCTGGCTGGCCCTGTACACACTTACTGGGGTGCCTTGGGAACCTCCAGGAATAAACTTATTCCAGCAATGAACTGGATCGAACTCTAGAACAACAATTACAAATCATAAATAATATACATATAATAGATTGCATTAGAATGAACAACCTTTATTTAACTTAAACAGGATTTAACAAATTAACAGTGAATAACATCAATTAACAAAGTGCACAGAAGTAAAAGGAACTTATTTAGCAGCCATTTGCACTGCCAATATTTATCCCACTCTGAGTGTGCACATCCCTGGACTCAGAGTCCCAGACTTTTGCTTGTGTGGGTGCGCTTGAACTGCAGCTGTAATGAAGATTCTCTGTAGGTAGTGTGTATGTGAGTCCCAGCTATGCAGCAGCTCCGGTTCACTGGGTTGGCCTCTGCCTCTCTTTGAACCCAGTTAGTCTGAATCTCTGAGGTCTGTCCCAGGCAGCATTTTCCCAAAGATGCCCAGTTACTCAGTCTCCTTCTGTGTGCTGGATGCAGAGTAGCTTCTAACCACAAGTACAGCCAAAGGGCTTCCCCCTAGGGCTATCAGAAGCAGCGTGCCAGATTCCAGTTCCAAAGTCTCTGTTCCAGTTTGTAACTGCAACATAACTGCTCTTGAACTGGATAAAAACTCCTCCACAGCAGCTTTGGCTCCCTTTTGTTCCAAAAAAACAAAGGAGAGAGTCCATAGGCTGCTGATTTTTTTTTTTTTTTTTTTTTTCCTTCACACACATGGAGAGACTTGGATCTCCAAAACACAACTCACTTCCTTCCTGTTTTCCTTCAGGGCTCATGGGAATTACAGTCTGTGGGGCTAGATTGTAGCACACAGGGTCTTGCCAGAAAATAAGCAGAGGCACCGTTAGTAAAACCATCTTACTTTGAAACTATGAAAAAATCGTACTTTAATGTGGCACTAGAAGCAACCTATAGAGAAAGGATTAAACAATCCAAACCTTGTCAAAAGGGATTAGTGCCTCCTTTTAAGGACTACCTTCTTGTAAAACAATCTCTTTCAGCTTGCAGTGTCCATATGTCTTTGTCTGCAAAGATATTTTGTGTGTCTGGCCAAATGGAGGCAATTTTTTCTGGACCTTTTGAATGCCACATTGCCTCTTTCCTTCCCCACACTTCACTGTATTAAAATGATGGTAATTTTGCCTTTATGTACAAACAGTTTATTTCTCCTTCTGCTACTGTTCTAACTTAGCCAGAAATAACCTCCTACACACAGTTCTTATAGCCACCTTGGCTCTTCCAAGCACATGTTTATAATCTGAGAGTCTTTAACCAAATACATTAAACGGAGGAGGACTATGATAATTAACTAGCATTTTGACTTCACTGTTTCAAAACAGGTGTTCTGCCAGCCCCTCACATCTGTGTGTGTCTCATGGATATTATTTATCCCTAAATTATTTGATTGCATCTGTGCAAGTACTTTAATTTCTCTCTCTCTCTCTCTCTCTCTCTCTCTCTAGAATTATAGAAAGAACTTGAAGTATATTTTCCAATCATCCTATGAGAAATTGTTTTGTGGGGAGAACATTGATTGTTTTAGAACACTGTACTTTCCTGTTACAGTAAACTTCCGATAATCTGGCACCTTTAGGACCCAGGGGGTGCCAGATTATCAGAGATGCCAGACTATCAGAAGGGGGGGGGCTGCCACCCCAGACCCTTCATAGCCCCCCCCTTCCGATAGTCCAGCTCTGCCCCAGGCGTCCCTGATTCAGCCACTGCTGGTCAGTTTCAGACCAACCCGGCAGCACCCCAGTTGCTCTGCCCCTGGCTTCCCCGATTCAGCTGCTGGTCAGTTTCAGCAGTGGCTGAATCAGAAGTCGGGTGCAGAGCAGCTCCAATTGTCCGGCAGCCAGAGTACTTCCGGGTTCCTGATGGTGCCGGACCATCAGAAGTGCCGGAACATTGGATGCCAGACCAATGGAGTTTTACTATAATGCAATCCGTCTCAATATCATACAACAGCTATGATTAATACTTTCCATAGGATGATAGTGGCTTTCATAATGGGCGAGCACAGAATTGCATTTAATAGGTAACGTATTAGATAGCTTAAGAACTAAATATTTCTGTTTACAGTGCATGATGTTTTCTCCATCATTGAAGGAACTTCAGCTCCCTGAGGCTATGTCTAGACTGTGGTGTTTTTGCGGCAAAAGCTACGCAAAATGTGCTCTGTGTTTTGCGTAGCTTTTTCTGCCTTTTTTTTTTTCCCGGTCTAGATAGGGCCAAATGGTGGAAAAGCCTCCTTTTTTGGCAGAGCCCTTATGCCTCATGAAACATTTGCTTTCCGTTGCCCCCCCCCCCCCAAAAAAAAGGCGGAAGAGCAAACATGTTCCTTGGATGCAGCGGAGTTTTTGTGGGATAACTTCAGTTATCCTGCAAAAACCCTGTAGTCTAGATGTAGCCTGTGAGACAACAGCTGACCTAGTTCTGCCTGCATTTTGGGTTAGGTAGGCGTAGTTACAGTGCTCTTCCCTGAGCAATGGTAGTTATTGTGACATACGATTTTTAAGTGTAGATCAGGCCTTCTTCTCAGCAAGGGAAACAGAACATCTATAGGCATGTTGAAATGTCCAGAATAACTGAAAAAATGTTATACGTATTGGCTTGACCCTAAAACTGTTGGGCAACAATGGACCTAGGAAGAGTCACATGAATGAATGACTTGTGAGTAATAATTTGAAAGCTTTCTACTTTGAATAGGTCTTTCAGAAAGTCTGGTCACTGTCCAACAGGATTTTTAAATATAGTGAAAGCTGTCATTACGGCTTTGAATAATAAAAATACTCCCAAATGAAGTTCTCATCGGATGCTTCAATTTTGGCTCATAATGAAGTGAAGGACGGTCTTAGCGGAGGAGTCACTGGACTCAAATCTATTACATTTCCCTTTTCTACTACAGATTTCCTGTTGACCTGTGGAGATTAAATTGATTAATGAATGAGGTGGTCAGATTTTTATGGCAAAGGCTAGATACAACTTGACTGTGCTCACTTTTTCTTTTAACATAGTTACATGACTTCTTACTATACTGGCTAACAGGAGTTCTTTTAATGAGAGACATTTGATTATACAATTTATGAAACTAGGCTATCAGCAACTGCTTCGACTCCTCTCCCCCCACCTCACCCCAGTTGCTGGAAAGGGGGAAGGATGCTTGGATTTCTGTGAAAGCCTTATATCTGGATCCTGTTGGTAGCCTCAAGGTGTATCAATGCTGCATTTTTTTGGGGGGGAATATAGTTCCTATCTTGATACTTGTATGTGTGCAAACTCCGCATGAGCTCGTGTGCTAAAATAGCAGTGTGGCCTTGAAGGCTCAGGCTGACTGCCAGAATATGTATCTAGGATTGCTGATGTGATTGTACTTGGGCAACTGGCTTGAGTCACAGCCCATTCCAACATGGCCACACTGGTATTTTAGTATATTAGTTCTCGTACACCTACACAAGCTGGGAATTACACTGTAGTTGGGAGGTATATTCTCAGATGTCCTTATCAACCTCTGCGTAATGGATTCTGATACTCAGAATTTCTTCCTCCTTTAGCTGCTTGAATGAAGAAGTAACAGTTCATGCCTGTGAATAACTGTTACTAATCTCTATATTACAAACAGGAAAACTGAGAGGGTGGTGTTCATAAGGTCAGGAAATCAGTGGCAGAATTAGCAATGGACTTTCACTTCCTGAGTACTGGTCCTCGCTTTCCCTAATGTCGAAATCTTGCTGCATTATCTCTCTAATTGTATTTTATGTGTGTCCCGGTTTGTCTGTTTGACGTGAATAAACTAAGGGGTGCAGTGAGGCTTAGCATTGTGAAGCACGTGGAGAGCCTTGGTCAAAAAGCAGTCTGTGGACAAAAAGCAGTCTGAAGCACTAAACTCAGACCCAACCATCTACTTTTCTCTTACTGAAAAGTATATTGTAGCTTCTTGCCATAAAAGAGCATTTAAAATGCACACATATAATATTATGGGGAACTTGATCAATGGTCTAGTCTTAAAATGATTCAAACTTGCATATTTAACATATTGTAAACTGCACAAATGAGGGCAAAACAAATGGGAGATTCTATTGTGTTTTATGGAGCCCCTTGCTAATAGGATCAAAACATTGTACTTGTTTTACACAGAGGAATGATAATGACTCGAGACTTGTGTTAACTATTGGGGAGATTGACGCTGCTGCAATCAATAGAGTGAGTGAGTGTCAATTTAGTGAGTCTAGTGAAGACCCACTGAATTGACAGCAAAGAGCTTTGACCCCAATACTCCTACTTCCTGAGAAGCATAAGGTAAGCTGATGGGAGAGCATTTACCATTGATCCTCTGGTGTCTTCACTGTGCTACAAGTTGACCTAAACTATGTTGACTCCAGCTATGGTATTCACATAGCTGGAGTAGCCTAACTTAGGTTGACTTTCCCCGGTAGCAAAGAAAATCCCTGAGGCTTCTTATTAATCAGACTTGCAGTAGAACCTCCCAGCCCTGAGAGCAAAGGCCAATAATGATGTAACTGTGGCTTGCTTACTTGAAATTGTGACCAAACACACAGAAAGGGAGGAAACAATTCTGTCCCCCAACATATGCGTTCGTTACTGGAGAACCTATATAGACTATTGCTTTCTTTGTGTTTCAGTGAGGAAGACAAATAGAAGAGAAACAAGGCTCATTGGTTTTGTTCCTCACCAATGTCTTTGGTAGTTGCTTTGTCCATTAATATTCTCCTCTTTCCTTTTCGCCTTCGCTTGCGGAAAACCAAACACAGAGCAATCCATGCACACAGCCTTGCAAAATTCAGTTGCACAGAGCTTATTTGTGATGTGCATTGTCACCTTATGTGAGCTTTCAGCTGCTTTGGCCATCAGTCAAGTGGAAATGCACCATGTCTGGTGTTTTTTAGTCTCAGTACATCCATGTAAGCAGATTCAAGATTTTTGCAACATATATTTAAAATGGAAAGGGAGTTGGAAAGGAATTTTAAATAAGTTGAGGGATATGCAAGCTATCAAAAGCCCTGACATTGTTACTTTTATTGTCCTGTGTTCTCGTAAATATAAATTAACTGCACAAATCAAGGAACATATGCCTGCCGTAGCTAGTCGTCCTGACTTAATGATAAAATGAAGATCTAACCTATTTTTATGGGAGTGAGATGTTACTTTTTAAAAAAATCTCCGCTTATTGTGCTTGCAAGGAAGAAGCGAAACTCTTGCAGTTTCTTGAATATGCATGGATTTGAAGCACTTCTAATACATGAAGTCAGCTTCCTGTATGTTTTGTACTTTTGTATTCTTACCTGATTATTAGATGTCCGATCTAAAGTTAGAGTCATTAGCCTAACTAATGGAAACTCTTTTGTATTCATTCTGGAACTTAGATGTATTTGCTTGATAGAGCCACTCCAGTCTATTTGAAAAATATATAATTATCCAATGGACTTGTGTGGCATCAGGACAGACCCAAATAAATGATCCCTAATAAAAAATTTCCTGTTTGCCTTTACATTGGTTTGAGTAGTCTGCAAAACTCATTGTAAACCCAGAAGATGCTCCAATAGTGTGCTTACAGATCCATGATCTGCAATTGTATTTAACAAATTTGAAAGTTCCCTTCAGTCATCATACCTGCTCTGAGTCCTTTCTGCCAGTTTTGGAGCTTTAGTCATATCATTAAATGTTTTAAATGTTTGTGTGGTAGAACTATAGAAACAAGAAATATTTCCCCATTTAGATGCTGCAAAATGCTCTTTGTAAGTAGAGTGGAAAAAATTAAAAATCCTTTTTGCTCATCTTCTTAGAATGACTTACTGTTATACCAAATGTGGTTGAAAATGGGGGTTTTATGCGCTTTTTTCAAAATTATAGTTGTCCAATTAGGTGAACCTCCCCATTGAAAGTGAACTTTGAGCCTCAGGAAAAAAATTGCTATTTGTAGATCTTAAATATTACGCAGTGTAACCTGATTGTAGGCTTCATATGAATTCTTTCTTCTTTGAAATTCCCATCCTTCTGCAGTACAAGTGCAATTAACTGATAGTAAGCTAAATGACCATTGGAGCTGCTTGCTGTCATAAGAACAGCCATACTGGGTTAGCCCAAAGGTCCATCTAACCCAGTATCCTGTCAGCCAACAGTTGCCAATGTCAGGTGCCCCAAAGGAAGTGAACCGAACAGATAAATATCATGTGATCTTTCTCCTGTAATCCATTTCCAGACAAACAGAGGCAAAGAGCACCATTCCTACTCATCCTGGCTAATGATCATTGATAGACTTAACCTCCATGAATTTCTCTAGCTTTTTTGAACCCTGTTAAAGTCCTAGTCTTCACAACATGCTCTGGCAAGGAGTTCCACAGGTTGACTGCACTGTGTGAAGAAAAATGTACTTTTTGTTTGTTTTTAAACGTATTAATTTCATTTGGTGACCCTTAGTTCTTCTATTATGGGAACAAGTAAAATAACTGTCCTTCACTTTTTTTCCACATCATGGAAATCAGACATGATTTATAGACCTCTATCATATCTACCCTTCCCTTCCCCCCCCGCCTCCTCTTTTTTTCTAAGCTGAAAAGTTCAAATCCAAGACTTTTTTAAATCTTGCTTCATATGGGACCCATTTGAAACCTATCATGGGTGGTTATTGCTCCAGTTAACTGTGCATAACAAATGAAAATGTTTGAGCCTTAAATCTTTTTAATGTTTTAAAGTATCTTAATCTTTACAAACAATTAAGCCATGCATGTTCTTGAATATAGGGAGTACATTTTTCCGAACCGTGACATGCAGGTACCTTGAAGAAACACCAGCAGCTGTTTCACAGCATGAAGCAACAATATGCAACCATGAACAAAAATATTGTTCATTTGAAAATGGAGGTTAAATGTGAGTCACAGTGTGACTTGTGGTATTTCAACTTGATGTGGACAGCTGGGTTAAGATCACAACTTTACAAAAAAAGTATGAGTTTTTTTTATTAATAATCATAGATTATATGTTAAGCCAAAGTCCTCAACATACGAGAGACTGCTGTGTGATTTAAATCATTCTTATTATTCTGACATGTAACTAAATGTGAGAATAATCTGGATATTTTTTTCCTTCTTTTTAAGGTATGTGTAAACAGCAATAAAGGCCCAGGGCTAGTGGGACTTGAATCTGTTGACCCACGTTAGGGAATCCTGGGCTTCTATTTAAATCCTGTGTTAAGCCTCTTTCTCCCCCCCCCCCCCCCTTTCTCTAAGGCTATGTCTAGACTGCAGGCGGATCTTTCGAAAGAGAAATCCGCTTTTTCGAAAGAGAGCACCCAGCGAGTCTGGATGCTCTCTTTCGAAGACGGCCTCTTTACATTGAAGAACGCCTTCTTTCGAAAGAGGAACTTTCGAAAGAAGGCGTTCTTCCTCGTAAATTGAGGTTTACCGCCATCGAAAGAAAAGCCGCGTTCTTTCGAAATAATTTCGAAAGAACGCGGCTTGAGTCTGGACGCAGGGGAAGTTTTTTCGGGAAAAGGCTACTTTTCCCAAAAAAAACCCTGAGTCTGGACACGGCCTAACTGGTGCTTCAATCTAGAGCTTTGGTGTGCACATGATAGTGTATAGACTTGAGTCAAGCTAACCTTATTCTAGATATGATCATTCCTAGTGCTTGCCCCCTAAATATTGCCATTCTAACCCTAGAAGTATGGTGCTGTTGGAAAAGCTTCCTGTTTGCCCTTTACATTGGTTTGAGTAGTCTGCAAAACTCATTGTAAACCCAGAAGATGCTCCAATAGTGTGCTTACAGATCCATGATCAGAAAAAAATGGGCTAATGCGGACTTGAGCTGCTCCCATTGACTCTACCGTGCAAGAGTGGTGCTTCTGTTTTCAGACATGTGGACTGCAGATTGCTGGGATAGTGAAGGGTAAGACGGATGTTCCATGGAATTGAGGGATAAATCTGGATGACTGATGGGGCTGTGTCTATACTGCAGAGCAATACGGTTCAGACCCTGGATCCTAAATAGGCTTGAGCTCAGCTGGTAGGGTTGTGGGGCTTTGGGTCTGATCCCATGTTAGTGCACTTGCAGTGTGGGCAGAAATGGGGAGGGTTAGGTTTGCACCTCAGCTCAAACAGGAGTTGACGTTGCAGTGCAGACTAACAATTAGAGGCCTTCATGCTAATTGCAATTAATTGTGGAAGGGAGACCAACATAAGCTAAACTACATATTCATGCTTTCTCCTCCCTTCCCCCCCCCCCCCCAAAAAAAAGAACAGAAATAGCTCCAACGTGTAACTGTTGTGACAGACCTAGACCAGCTGGCCACATTAGCTTGGTATAAGATAAATATACAGGCAACTGAATGAATAGTTTTCTGTTCCCTGATTGACCAGTCAGGGTCTTCTGGAGAGCAGTTGGTTCAGATACCTAGTGCCAATTAGGAGCATGCCTGAAGCAAAAAGAGAGGCTAATCAGCTTAAGGATGTGAACGTGTAACCAGTTAACCATTAAGGATCACCCTTACTGGGTGATGTTTACCAGGTAATGGTTAACCCATTCCCTGGAAGCTGCCTCCTGCTTTGGAATAATTACTATCTACTGCTGCTAGAACCCAGAGCGGGGGGGTGGGGCGGGAAGAGGGGTCCTTGATTCCCCCAACCCTCCCTACACCACTAAGGAGATCACCCCTGAAGGGTGGGCACTGGGACTGTTTGACTGGCTCAGTAGGCTATGACCCTTGCCTCTAGTAAAGGGCAAGAGGCTGTGTGGAAGGTCACAGCGAGCTTGAGGCAAAAACTATCTGCCCAGAAGCACAGGACCCCCAGAGCTATTCCACATTGCCTAGAACCATGGTAAGAAATTCTCTTAACGTGTACAGTTAAAAATAAGAACCTTAGAAGAGGGGTTTTTGGAGCTTGAAATTTTAGTTACTTCCTTGAATGTGTACAGATGCTTTCTTGCAGCCTAGTCATTGTTGATGGTATACTAAGTAATTTCCTTTGACTTGGCTCACAGCTAAAGAACATTCCACTCACTTGGCTATGTGGTTTCCACCTTGAACTCCATACTTCACTTGTCTTTCACCACTTTTCTTCTCTGTTATGTGCCTTTCCCAAGTGTTTCCTTGAGTCCATTTTCTCTGTTCCTGAGATTCCAAGTGCTCTTTAAGATAAGCCTGGGAGGGTGCAGATGCATTACAGTGGATTTGTTCTCCTTTGAATACCAACTTGCATGCCAAACCTGTTCTTTGCAGTCCTCTGCCCCTTTGCCTTCTACCTTTTGTAGATTGTCCACCATCACTCCTCATGGGATTGTGACTCCAAGTCCCTTCCTCCAGAAGAAAAGAGAAGTCATGGTATTGAGCTCCTCCCCTTAATATTATCCATCTTAACAGATTCTGTTGCCCAAGATGTATGGAAACTATAAATGTGTGTATGAACTATTCTAGTATTTCACTCAGGAATTTTTAATAACATAAAATGATGGTTATAGCAAAATAGAACTAGTGTCATTCCAGACTGCCTTTGTTTGCTTTTCTTATAGAAAGAAATTCAAGCCATGAGTCAATGCAATCATCCCAATATAGTGACCTATTACACATCATTTGTGGTTAAGGATGAACTTTGGCTGGTTATGAAGTTATTAAGTGGAGGTAAGTTACTGTTTTTTTTGGGGGGGGGGGGTTGTATGTTTTTTGTGTTTTGCTTGAGCTTGTTTAACTTCAAGATGGTGTATCATATAATTTATATAGGCACAGCCTTTGAATGCCTTCATTCAATACAAATACCTGTTTCTGTGGGAAAGAGAGAAGTAGAGGAACTTACTTTGAAACCTATAGATTGCCTGAATTGCGTAGCAGGGATGCTGTTTTTTATGGACACTATTCAAGCAGTGTGAAGAAACATGCACTCTTGCCAGATCTAGTCAGTTCTGTTGTCACTTCTTATCAGCACCAAGTTGGTTTACTTATCTAAAATAAATGTAAACAAACCAGCAGGTCACACTTTCCTCATCCCTTCTCTTACCAAGGGAAGGACTAATATATTTTCATGCATATTAGGCCTCTAGCAAAAGTTGTTTTCTCCCTCGTCTTTTATTTATTTATTTATTTTTTTGACTGCATGTTTGAGAGAATTCCTGCAGCTTGCATGATTATTGTGGACAATATGAAAACTTAATCCTAGCCCTCTCGTTGGGAAGGGTGGGAGTGGGATGCTAAAAGACAGAACACTCCATCAGTTTGCAGTTGTGAAACAAAATTTTTCCTTGCTAGCAAATAACTTACTGTATCATACCGTGTTATTAAATGTTCTGCCATTGTCACAAATCTTGGAGCAGTAGGGATGTGGACTAAATGACTAGTCAACTGTGCAAATGCTTACTGGATAGTTGACGAGTTGCTCTCTTCTCCCCCTCCTCCTCCCCCCGCCTCCTCCCGCGGCTGCCTCTGTCAGAAAGAAACGCTGTGGGGGACTGCTTGAGTCTCCTGCTGGCCCCATACTTCCCACAGTGCTTTCTCCTGGGGCTGTTGCTACACTTCAAAGACAGAGGCACCCTTATTGACTAATCAAACCGTCGATGCAAATTGCATTGACTTTTTGATTAGCCAATTTAATTTAAATTTAACATCCCTAGACAGCAGATAACTGGTGCCCCTCTATGATTAGAAAACAAATCTATTAAATCTAAAATAACAGTTTGTTACTTGGGCTTCAATTGGAAAATATTAAGAAATAATACATAATATCTTGGTCCAACAGTTAATCAGAACAGCTGAGGACACAAAATGAAGTCCAACGATCATTAACAGCTTAGTAAGTTACTGTCAGGAAATGCCAAGCTGAACAGACAGTGTTGTCATTGAAAACTGTGACATTAAAAACAAAAGCTTTGTTTTTTAAAAGTGATATTTCACACTGCAGGTTACCAGGGGTGCAGACTTTTTCTTTATGGTACACCATTTTCATCTCTAGTCCTGCAACTGGAGACATAGTATCTAGCCCACATGGATCTGAGTGAAGCTTTTGAAGGAAGGAAACTTGTTCTAGTCTGTCTTTTTTACAAAATGTCAATGATATTGAAATATACAACTATAATAGGGTGATAAACAAGTAAGCATGACTGCCTAATTGAAAGTTGAGGTTTTTTTTCTTAAACAGAATGATTTCTTTTTTGAGCAATCTGTGCACTTCTTATTCAGACATCTGGCAGTTGAGTGTCTCTTTGCGAGGATACAAATATGTTTAAATTGAAGCAGAGTAAAGAAATGTAAAGATTAAAATGTAGGAATTAATAGAGACCAGATTGTCTGTCTGATCTCTCAAGAATCACTATGGTAAGATTGCTCAAGCAGGTTGTTTATAACTTTCTTTTCCTTCCCCTCCACCCTGCCCCCATGGAAATCTGGCTTTTCAATTTAGGTTCAATGCTGGATATAATAAAGTATATTGTCAACAGAGGGGAACACAAGAATGGTGTCCTTGAAGAATCTATAATAGCAACAATTCTTAAAGAAGTTTTGGAAGGCTTAGATTATCTACACAGGAATGGGCAGATTCACAGGTAGGAAGATGTATACAGTGAACTGTAGTCTTAAATTGTATCAGTGGTCTTCACTGTGACACTGATCAATCCTAATAGGTTGGTGAGTTGAATGAATTAATGCTTTTCTCCACGTGTTAAAGGCTATGTTCAATAATTCTTGGTGGCAAATAGCTCTGTGTAGGCAGCTGATATAGTTGGACTGGCTTATCACTGTTGTTTTGTACTGTCTGTATCCAATAGTTCTGTCTCCACTTCTACCTAAATTGCAATCTCTCTGGGGCTTTGACCCTCTTTTTATTGTATTTGCATGGTGCATAACACAGTGCAGGCCTCATTTGCGCCCCCTAGTGAATACATTCATAACTATGAATCGGATCTCAGTTTTTGGGGCGTGTTTGTTTTTTTTTCCCTCTGACTCAATATAAACCTTTGAAGGACCCATGAACACCTTTTGGAGTTGAAAAAGAAATTCATATCTTAGTAAATGCCCACTTTTTTTCATCACCTCTTCTCTCCCCCTACCCCCAATTCCTGAGGTATAGACTATATGTAATTCTATATTTCTTCCATCACTCAGGCTAATCTATATAGATGCGTCTACCACAGCGTTATTTTGGAAAAATGGATGTTATTCTGATATAAAAATGCAAGTGTCTACACAGCAATTGGGTTCTTTGGAAATAATGGATGGCTTATTCCAACTTCCATAAACCTCATTCCGCGAGGAATAACACCTATTCTGAAATAGCTATTTCGAAGTAGCTCGTCCTCAAGGCCGTTCAAAGTAACTACTCCCTAGTGCTTCCTGGAGTTCTGAATTTAGATAGGCTCCCCTAATGTGGACATGCTGCCTCAGACTAATTTTGAGGCTTTCCTGTAGTGTAGACACACTATTTTGAAACTACAGGCAGTCCCCAGGTTACGTACAAGATAGGGACTGTAGGTTTGTTCTTAAGTTGAATCTGTATATAAGTATGTATGTAACTGATCAGTTTCAACAGCGGCTGAATCTGGACGCCAGTTCTGACTTACATACAGGTTCAACTTAAGAACCCCAGGCATCCCCAAGTCAGCTGCTGCTGAAACTGATCAGCGGCTGATTCCAGGAAGTCCGGGGCTGGGGCTTCCTGTAGTCAGCCACTGGTCAGTTTCAGCAGCGGCTGACTTGGGGACGCCTGGGGCAGAGCAGCTGGGTGCTGCCAGGTTGGGCCAGTAGCGCCCAGAGCGGCGCTACGGGACCAACCGGCAGCGCCCCAGCTGCTGTACCACAGGCGTCCGGAGCAAAGCCGCGGAGCACGGGGGCAGCGGGACAGCCCAGACGCGCCATGGCTGTCCTGCTGCCCTCGGGCTCCGCGGCTTTGCTCTTCTTTGCTCCCCCTCTCCCTGGTCTGCAGACCAGGGGGACGAGGAGCAAAGCGGCGGAACACGCGGGCAGACCAGGGGGACTAGGAGCAAAGCGGCGGAACGCGGCTTTGCTCTGCTTTGCTCCCCGTCTCCCTGGTCTGCAGCTTTCCATCTGGGCTTTCCGCTGCCCGCGTGCTCTGCTGCTTTGCTCTGCTTTGCTCCCTGTCTCCCTGGTCTGCAGACCAGGGGGGCTGGGAGCAAAGCGGCGGAACACGCGGGCAGCGGACGCGTCTGGGCTGTCCGCTGCCCATGTGCTCCGCCGCTTTGCTTCCTCTCCCTGGTCTGCTGGAGACCAGGGAGACGGCCCCGTTCGTAACTGCGGATCCGACATAAGTCGGATCCCCGTAACTCGGGGACTGCCTGTACTCCCTAGTGCTTCCTGGAGCTCTGAATTGAGATAGGCTCCCCTAATGTGGACATGCTGCCTCAGACTAATTTTGAGGCTTTCCTGTAGTGTAGACACACTATTTTGAAATAAGCTATTTCAGAGTATTTCTTCTGGAATAGCTTATTCCAAAGTAAGCGTGCAGTGTAGGCATACCCTATGACTGCTATGTATCACTTATTTCCATGACATGGAATTTTGGTATCAGAAGCACTATATGTTGAGCAGTTTGAGAACAGGTTGACTTTAAAGTTTCTTTGCTTCTTCTAGTAGTCTTTTTCTAAGTTGTTTGCTTTCAAAAGTTGACAAATTAATACAGTAAACATGTCTTAATTGTATTTGGCCAGTGATGCACCTGTTTTAATAGTTTGAAGTGAAACATGCTACATAAGTACAACAAACAGATTTTTTTTTTAAACCAATAAGCTGACTTTTTTGTCAAATTAAGAAACATTTTCCTTTGCTAGAACCCAGGTCTCTTGAATTCCAGTCTGGACCGTCAATGGATGTACTACAAACCTTAGTTTGTTGTTCATGCTAAGCTAAGGAAGAGTCATATTTTGACCTGTCCTCTGAAATAGGAAGACCTTTTTCTCAAGCTTTTTATATCCGGTTACAAAGAGTTGAGGAGCTATTTGAGTCTCATTACAAGACTGAATAGAGAAATAATTCTCTACAGCATCTGTATTGAACCATTATTTCCAGCAGCGTCTCTTGCAGACTTCTTGCCCAAATGTATTGTCTTTGATTTGCCTAGCAGACACTAAATTAAACTAGAAATGTTGCTTCCAAAATGGCTATAGTGATTTTGTTTTTTCATTTCACTGCTGCTTGCTTTCCTAATATCAGTGAGTGAAGTTAGTCAATGGTAGCAAATGCTAATTCTTTTCAGCTGATCGTAGTCAGATGGATGACTCCAATTCTTAATTTTTTACTGTGCCTTTATGGAAAGGAATGTGTAGTCTGTGCAGTCTAAATGGTTATAAATCTGTCATTTAAAATGCCCAATCCGATGAAACCTTATGCACATGTTTCTCTATTAGCTGTAAACATAAGAGTAATGTCTGAAACTAACTTAAATCAAAGTGAAGCATGAGTAAATGTCTTTGTAATAGACTTTGATGAAGGCTGACCTGTATATCACAGATCATTAATGCCAGATATGCTAGCTCCAATAACCAAAATCTTACAGCCCACATAAGTACCTTTATAAACCACCTATGCAGCACAGGTGTAAAGTGACAGTAAACGATGTAATCTTATTCCATAATTTGGTCAAAGCATTTTAAAGCTGATTAAAGAAAGCAATCTTATTTACATTATTGCCTCAATTAGGACCACGCCTCACTGTAGAACTTTGAAAAGTTTAATTTGATTGTTAGGATGGAGTTACTTAGGGCCAATCTCTGCAATGGTCTTAAGGTTCAGTTCCCTGGAGGTCACTGGAGTTGTCCATTTACCGCTAAGCTGAATTTGATCTTTGGTTTGCATTCAGAGTTGGTTTGGCTTGTGTCTTACCAGTAGGAACACAGTTTCCTAGCTGTGAGGTAATAGGAGAGGTGGTGGATTTGCTCTAATTTGAAGTCTATAAGACTAGATTTCTTTCTAAAAATATGATTTTAATCTCCAGTTTCTGGGGAAACTCTACAGACTATGCAGAGGGGTTGGGATGGATTGCCTCCTTAGTCCCTTCTGGTGCTGGAATCTCTGAATTCTCTTAACCCCTTCCTTCATAGGCTATAGGGAAAATAAGATTGCCTACCTTGCCTTCAAGCTCATAATCTTTGCAGTTCTGAATTAAGAAAAGGATTTGCGCTGCAGCCAGTTGCCTGCATGAGTCAGGAAGGATTTTTTTTCCTGATGCATAACTTGCTAGATGTACAGAGCAGGCTTCTCTAAGATGAATATCCACATGTTGGATTGGAGAGGAATTTTCCCTCAAGCAGACAGGTTCTTTGCCTTCTGCTAAAGCATAGGGTGCAGGCTGGTTTCTTAGCATCATCTAGGTCTGTCACACTTAATCACTTCTCTGCTGCTTCTGTCCTGTTGTCTGCTTGTGGCAGTGGCATAGCTAGAACAGGAAAAGTGGGAGGGCCCAGCTTTCTGGTGGGTAGGCAATGAGGGAGGATGGAGACCATGGAGTGGGTAAGAAGGATTATGTGTGTGAAGGAGGGATCTGGTGCCCTGGGAAGAGGGGGTAGGAGGAATGGGGGTGGAAACTGGGGCAGCAGTGCACAGGGCTGGCAGGAGAGATATGCAGACAAGTTGGTTGACACCCAGCCAAGATCAGGAGTCCCAGCCTGTGGATTTGGGGTGGGGTCCTGCCCTCATTTGGGTGGGCCTGGATGCTGAGTGTGTGGGCCTTGGCATACTCGGGCCCCCACATAGCAAAACCTTTGGCCTTTGACATGCTAGTTGAGTCTCATGAAGAATGAAAGGTGTAATATAGGTGTATTTAAGTGAAATTTAATACAGCCGGTCTCCGAGTTGCAAATGGTCGACTTACAACCATTCACAGTTATGACCAAAGCTGTCGTAAATGGTGGATCCCGAGTTATGAACGCAATCCGTGCTTATGAACAGCACGGTTGCATGTAACTCTATGGGGTCCGACTTACGAACAAACCAAGTTACGACCAATTGCTTGGTCGGTAACCGGTTCGTAAGTCGGGAAGAGGCTGTATTTCATGCACCAGACATCGACTTAAATGGTTCCTTCTGTCCTTGGATTCAGTGGAAGAAATTCTGCATATCTAATCGCTTTTATATAAGCAGACAAGGTTCTGTCACTCCCTTTATTTTAAATGCCTTGGCTTGCTAGTGGCAGATCCAATAATCAGCATGCTTTGAGTGGTTGAACCTTTTGCTAATTTTATGTTGTCTTATGAAGCTTTCTGTACAATATGTAGAATCATACATTATGAAATTTTATTCAGAATATTAACTCTCTTGTCATTTGTGCATTGCAGGGATTTGAAAGCTGGCAATATCCTTTTGGGTGAAGATGGTTCCGTACAAATAGCAGGTAATGATGGTGATTGAGGCCTAACAGTTAAGAGAAAGTGGAAATAAAATTGTGACTGCTGTGTAGAGAGTAAATAAGGAAAAGTTATTTACTTGTTCCCATAACGCAAGGACTTATTTCTTCATATAATGCACAGTCAACCTGTGGCACTCTTTACCAGAGGATGTTGTGAAGACCAAGACAATAATGGAGTTTAAAAAAAAAAAAAAAATAGCCTAGATAAATGCATGGAAGATAGGTCCATCAATGGCTGTTAGCCTTTAGTCTGACTAGGTATGGCCATTCTTATGGGTTAATTGATACCTTTTGAGGCTTTTCCCACTGGAAATGCTGTGATATTTCTTGGACTACCAACTGATAAGGTGGAGTGTCAGATGAACAAATTTGATGCAGTAGCCCAGTTTGGGAACCCATAATCTCTAAAGCATCTATGTACCTTATATCATAGTCGCCTTAAAAGCCATGCCAAAGTGTCCAAAATCCTATTTTTATTTCCTTTTTATTCCCAACATCTTGTAACTGTCTTCCATACATGGGAGAATTTGTAACCCAGACTAAGCAATTCATGTAGATGCCCACTACATTGTGTCCTTAATTGTATTTCTAGTTCTTTAAAATTGATACTGAAATACAATGGAGATGTTTTTACAGTGATCATGACCACAAAGCTGCTCTTGAAAATAAGTGGAGGGACAAAATTCTTCCCTTTCCACTTTGTGCAGCTCATTGTTTTAATGATAGATGCTCCAACAATGTCCAAGGCCACTTAAAGATCAGGTTACACAACATGTACTTTCCTTCTTATTGGTGATTTGTCTGTATCCAATAAATCACTTAATTTTCGTGATTGCTAGCCAGTAGGCTGCATAAGTGTAGAAGAAGTTTTGAACACACCATGAGTTGTCAATGTGACTTTTTTCATGTTTTTGTTCTTGTTTTAAATAGAAGCCTACAAGGGCATAGAAATAATACCAATCGTGATAGAAGCTATAAGTAGATTAGCTATCAAGAAAAATCACTAGTCAGAAGAAAGTTAGTCGTCAGTTTGTGCACAGAAATTATCTTTTGATTTAAATAGAAGTTAAATGTGGAGGTTTGACCTCTTTTTTTTCCAAAAATATCTAATATTTATAATAAATGAGATTAAATTTTCAGTTGCTTTTTCTAATAATGTTAAATTGGAAATCAAAGGAAATAATACGGTAGATATATAGCTTTACCTGAAATCACGTGGCTTCAAGTATGGGAATACTGGGCAATTGCTGAGATACTATGGCTTCTTGGTGAAATACTAGTTCAAGAATTGGAGATATACTCGTTTTTTCTAAAGGAATTGCCCCAGGCTCTAGCCACAGGATTGCATTAGATTTTTAAACAAGTAGTCATGGTTGATCTGTTAACTTGATACTCTGATTATATATTTGATTCTGTGAAGGTCATGCAGTCCCTCTTATGATTAATACTGCATTTTTTGCCAAGATTTACCATATGTCTCCTTGGACAGTACTCTGTTGCTTTTTACTGTGGTTCGAATCCCTGTGATCAGTTGTGTGTCTTCCTCTTCCTGTCTTTGGCATTATGCTCAGTGTGTAAGCCCTTTCTCTAGGTAGTACATCCAGAATTAAGGAAGCTCCAGGACTGTGTTAACATATGGCATGTATGCTGTAGAATGTGGTTTTTATGGCACACTTTCTAGCTAGAAGGCTATTCCACACCTTCACCTGGGGAGAATAATTAGATGTGACCTGTTTTTGTGAGTCCTTGCTGGTTTCCTATAATGTGATTGTAAATCCAGCAATAAATGAAAGAGAGATGTAGAAAACTATTCAAGGGGTTGAGAGTAGGGATGTATGTCACTACTCAACAAGCCTGAGCTTATCAGGTATTTGATTGGAGTACTCGACTACTCGTTTTCCCCCCCCCCTCTTCCCCTTTGCTGCCTCTGTATGAGAAGCAGCAAGGGGAGGAACAAGATCTGGTGCTGGGGGGAGCCAGCTTAAGAGCCGGTTCCTCTCAGCACCCTTGGCGTGGTGCTACCTGTCTCTCCTTCCTGCCTCTGCTGCTGTCTCTATCAGAGGCATTGGAGGATGGAAAGAGTCTTTTTTAAGGCTGCCTCTTTTCAAAAGTGTTAAACTCATGGTACTTAGGCTCTGCTCAGCATACGTTTGAGTTTTAAGCCTGGGAAAGTACAGTACCTGGATCATGCAGAGCATTGTGAAGGTCTCCATCTTTATTAAAAAGAAAAGTGTTTTAAAATCAAAATGAGGTGTTAAGTTTTGAGGGGACTTCATTCAGAACAACTTAGTTTAGTGCTCTGGGTATGGTAGACACCATGAAGTCTATATTCATCACCATTTTACTCCAGAGTAACTTCCCATTTTCTCCCCTGGGTTTAGAGGATATCATGTGTACCTAGTACAAGTTGGCAAGTACTGACTTAGTACTGGTGACTCTCTTGACATAAACGCCCAAAAACTCTTTTTTTACTATTTGCAAGGAGGAGTATAAAGTATGTTTGCCTCTAGAATGACTTAATCAGATGGTTATGGTTATGTTCTTCTAAAAGAAAATTGTGAAATTGATGAAAGGCCTTTCCATTTAAAGCATGTTTAGTGCATAGGATGGCATGTATGCACATAATACACTAAAACATCTAAAATTTTTACCAATACATCTCAGTCCTGACTACTGTCACTCCTGCTGTCCTAGTCCCTGAGACTGTCATGACTTAAGACTGGCAAATTATGCAATGTGGGGAATGGTTCGTGAAGCGTTAGGCTGAGATTGCTGAATTATTTTCCTGTGTGACTGATGATCAGTCTCTTTTCAGAATAAACGTTTCAAATATCTGTTTCTCTAAAATGACTTGGGCATGTGAGCTTAATGTCTGTGGGCTCCTCCAAAGTCACTTAAATACTTTAGAAAATCTTGTCACTTACTCTGTGTGAGAGGCTGTCTTAGTCCTACCATGCCTTCCACTTGCAAGATTAAGAGGATTCATAAACACCAATAATTAACCTCTCCTCTTTGGCAGCTGCTTACACACATTCATGGTAAGAGACAGTAACAATGTAACACTGTTGGCTATCTAACTGCTTTGCCGGTTTCCCTTTTCCCATTTGGTTAAATGGCCTAACAATACAGGAAAATGTCAACACTAAATGCACAGTACAGGCAGTCCCCGACTTACGCGGATCCGACTTACGTCGGATCCGCACTTACGAACGGAGCTTTCTCGCCCGGAAGTCGGGGCGAGAGAGCCCCGTTCGTAAGCTGCTCCGGTGCCCCTGGTCTGCTGGAGACCGTCTCCAGCAGACCAGGGGCACCGGGTGGGTTCCCGCGCTTCTGAGGCTTTGCCAGAGCAAAGCCTCAGAAGCGCGGGAACCGCTGCTGCTGCCCCTTGAGACCCGGTGCCTGTGGTCTGCTGGGGACGGTCCCCAGCAGACCACAGGCACCCGGACTGAAGCCGCAGGCGCGGGGAACCGCCGCTGCTGCGGCTCCAGTCTGGGTGCCTGTGGTCTGCTGGGGACGGTCCCCAGCAGACCACAGGCACCCTGACTGAAGCCGCAGCCGCGGGGGGGTCCCGCGCCTCTGAGGCTTTGCCAGAGCAAAGCCTCAGAGGCGCGGGACCCCCCCGCGGCTGCGGCTTCAGTCAGGGTGCCTGTGGTCTGCTGGGGACCGTCCCCAGCAGACCACAGGCACCCAGACTGAAGCCGCAGCCGTGGCGGGGTCCCTGCCTCTGAGGCTTTGCCAGAGCAAAGCCTCAGAGGCGCGGCACCCCGCTGCCGCTGCGGCTCTGCTCCCCGTGACCCTGGTCTGCTGGGGGGGGGGGGCGCAGCTAGTGTGCTCCCCCCCCCCCCCAGCAGACCAGGCTTTTGTTTTGGACTCTGGGGCAGAGCAGCTGGGGCGCTGCCGATTGGTCCTGCAGCGCCCGTGGGCACTACTGGACCAACCCGGCAGCACCCCAGCTGCTCTGCCCCAGGTCCTGATTCAGCCGCTGCTGGTCAGTTTCAGCAGCGGCTGAATCAGGACGTCTGGGGCAGAGCAGATGGGGTGCTGCTGGGTTGGTCCAGTAGCACCCCAGCTGCTCTGCCCCAGGTGTCCCCAAGTCAGCTTCTGCTGAAACTGACCAGCGCTGACTACAGGAAGCCCGAGGCAGAGTTGCTCTGCCCCAGGCTTCCTGGAATCAGCTGCTGATCAGTTTCAGCAGCAGCTGACTTGGGGACGCCTGGGGTTCTTAAGTTGATTCTGTATGTAAGTCAGAACTGGCGGACAGTTTCAGCAGTGTCTGAATCTGGACGCCAGTTCCGACTTACATACAGATTCAACTTAAGAACAAACCTACAGTCCCTATCTTGTACGTAACCCGGGGACTGCCTGTATTGGGGTAGGACAGGGGAAGTCAAACCTCTCTGAACCTTTGAGTAAACAACCTGTATGTTTTGAAGTAAAACACCTATGGGTTACAAAGCCACTCAGTGAAGGAACACTTTTGCTGTCATGACTTTTGCTCTTGTTCTTCTTCTACATATGACTTGTCAAACATTGCAATCTCCTTCTAACATAACAAGCATATGAAAGTCCTGCATGTCTGTGAAGCATAATATACAGAATAGACACTTAACTATTGCACAGTATTGGGGTGACTTTTATGAAGATTATGTTTCTATTTCTTTTGTCTCTTGCCTTTTGTAATACATTCCAAAATAATAAATATGTATTAATAACAATAGGTGCCTATAAATAAAATCAAACTTTTAAATTGTGGTGTACAAGCTTGAGGATTAAACAAATGTGGCCTGAAACAAAACCAAAGCCAGCTCTTATCTGCACAAGGCACTTCATGGAAAGCTAATGAATAAACTAGAACTGAAAGGTAAATAACTATTTAATAAAATAACATTCTTCACACTCCTGCTTCTGAATGCTTTTTTTTACTTCAGAACTCAGTTCAGACTAGTCTGGTTAGACACCCAAATCCTGTTCAGAAGTCAATATTCTGTACTGGATAATGTCAAATCCCAAAGTAGCAACTCCTAACAAAACAAAAGTGCTTCACGCAGCAGGCCCAAAGTCAAGGTTCTTGCTTTAATCCTTACCAAGCAAGTTGCAGGTCAGTTCCCTAAAAGTGTGTTTAGATGGAAAACTTAGAAAAAAAGTGTATTTGTGTTTGAAAATAAAGGAGGGAACACTTGATGATGGGTTTGCGGCGAGTAATGATAAAGTATCAACAAGCAAACGCTAAGTCTGTTTTTAAACCAAAGGCAAAATCCTAAATGCTGACCCCAATCATGGTCAGTGAGGAAATAAATGCGAGTGGGTCCACATTTGGGTCAGTGATTTCTCAAAGATCTACTTTAATTATGTTGTTGTGAAAGAACAAAAATGTATAATGGACAGCCACATGCTGATAACTGGGTTCGTGTGAGTAAACCGTTGAATTAAGGAGGGCATTCAAGTCCCATGAATACATTTTTAAAAAGTAATTGACAAGACTAGTTAAGAACTGCTCATTTAAAAAAGGGGACTGCACAAGATGTAATGTTCTTAGCCAGCCACAAGCCCTTTCATAGAATCATCGAGTCCAGCCCCCTGCCCAAAGCCGGATCAATCCCAACTAATGTTTTGAATCTCTGTTCAAAAATGGTGCCTCATTGCAAGGGATGTTCAGATCCAAAACTCTGCAGTCCAGAATAGTGTGTGTGTGTGTGTGTATTCTTTTTCTTTCCCGTGCTGCCTGACTTTATTCATGATTGTGATTCCCTTCCTTGCTGTGGTCTCCTGATGTCTTTGCAGATGAGTCCCCCTACTTTTTTTTTTTAACTTTAAAAATGAACAAGACCAGGAAGAAATCCTGAAACAACAAGTCCAGAAAAAGTAACAAGTAGGGAACAGTGATCAGAAAAAATACAAATTTGAAAAATTGGTGGCTCAATTCCCCTTTAAAGCAAACAAAATACAACTTAATATTCTTCATATAGGAAAAATTACTGGGCCATTTGAAAACATTGCAATGTTTTCAAAGATAAGAATAGCCACACTGGGTCAGACCAATAGTCTGTCTAGCTCCGTATCCTGTCTTCTGACAGTAGCCAGTGCCAGATACTTCAGAGCAAATGAACAGAATGGGACAATGTTGTCCAGCCCTGTCTACTGGTAGTTGGAGGTTTAGGTGCATCTGAAGCATGTGTTCATGACCATCTTGGCTAAATAGCTATTGATGGACCTCTCCTCCATGAACTTATCCAGTTTTTTTTTTTTTAACTCAGTTGTATTTCTGGCCTTCACAACATAGCATGGCCACAAGTGCCCCATGTTGATTGTGTGGTTTCTTTTTAACCCAGTGCATTTGCGATGGCTATATCAGAATAATGTGAACAAAGTAAAATAAGGACTGTTACTCTGTGTCTCGTATTGTGTCATTTTCTCTGCTGTGAGAGCGGTATTCTTCAGCTGAACTTAACTATACACAAGATTTTATAATTGGACTCCTGTTTTTAAATATTTTTTCTGTTACATTTTGGTATAGGGAAGATGATGAGCTTGTAACTTTTTAAAAAAAATTTGTTTTCCAGATTTTGGTGTTAGTGCATTTTTAGCAACAGGAGGTGATGTTACCCGTAACAAAGTAAGAAAAACCTTTGTAGGCACCCCATGTTGGATGGCACCTGAAGTAATGGAACAGGTATCTTTATGGTTAATGAAATTCACTCCTATCTTATGACTTTACCTTTAAAAACCACAGTAAAACTTTTTTTTTTTTTTTTTTTAAAACCCTGTTATAGGTGAGAGGTTATGACTTCAAGGCTGATATATGGAGCTTTGGAATAACTGCCATTGAATTAGCAACAGGAGCTGCACCTTACCACAAATATCCTCCTATGAAAGTAAGTACCATTGGAAATCATGTATAATTTACTACTACGTAAGGTGCTGTAGGACCATTCATTGTTTAAGTTTTTTTGGTTGCATAAATAACATTCAGGTCCTTATGTAAATTTCTAACATTGCTCTCAAGTGTCTGGGATGGCTCTATTTTAGCCTATTTATAAAACAGCCTTGTGTAGATTATATGAGGAAGGCAAGATTGTCCAGAGCATAGGACTGGATGGTGGGATCCCTGTATTGTTCCTGGCTTGCTTTCTGCATGAGCAAGTAGTGTCGCATGCAGTTGTCTGGAAAGTGGCTCAGTGATTAAAAATTATCACTAGTAAGAAAGATTCTTCAACCAGCAGTTAGATAACAAGTGTCAGGTGTGACTGGAAGAAGAGTCACATTGCTTTTTCCCTTGCTCTGTTTGTCTTCAGTGCTAATATAGTAAAAAGTTGAATTTTGGAAGCATATCGATATTAAGAAATTGGTGTGTTCAAAGTCCCTTCTGAGAATGTGGATCTGATGGAAGTGGAAGAGTGCCATTTTTGTCACTTTTCTAATTTTACAAAGTATAATCAGAAAAGTGACTAAAAATGGCAATGATGGGAATTTTGTAAGGTTAAGGGCATGTAATACAGTTTGAAGTAATCAAATGAGTGATGGTATGGAATTGTAAATTTGCTATACTTAAAAATGGCAGAAAGCTGCAATAACCGATGTTGCATTTTTTCCAAAACTAAGATTTATGTGCTGACTTTATAGTTGACACACAATAATGTGTGACCTGGACACACATGTGTGTCCAGAAGACACCTTGGAGGGGCTTCCCGGAGTGCTGACACGGCCACCGCCACTTAACTAACCACTCTCTGGGGCTTCTCACTGCTTGGTCCTGCTGGGCCAGCTCTACTAGTCTCCCCCAACCAAGGCACCAAGCTGAGATCACTGCCCCCTAACCCCAAGAAGCAGTTGAGACAATGAACCTCTTCAGGTCCAAGGCGAGTGCAGTTTTGGGCCCAGCTTCCTGGGATACCACTCCCCAAATGGGATCAAAACCCCCAATGAATTACTTGGCTAAGCCCCCGTTGACAATGAAAGGGGGAATGTGCACACTGATTGCTCCCTGGGTGATAATTATTTACACTGGGCTTGATAGTAAGTAAAAGTGATTTTTATTAAGTGCAAGCAGTAGGATTCAATTGGTTATAAGTGAATAGGCAGAGCAAAGTAGATTACAAATTAAAAGTAACAGAAAAGGCTTGCTTAATTCTAAGATTAAATCCTCAGTACAAACTCACCCTAAAACTTTGTTCCAGTTTTGTACCTTCAAACCAGGGAAATGTCCACTTCCCCTGGGATCTCAGGTTCACAGACAAAGACAAAAGACTCCTACTTTCCTATTAGTTTTTTAAAGATTCCCTTATTGCACAAGGAGTAACCTGGCCTGTCCCTACAAACCTCTGTGAGACTTAAGGGCAAAAGGCTATTTGCATATGATTGCCCAGATACTGAGGCTTCCTTTGATGACTTTTTCACACATTTAAAACCCATAAAGTTTTCCCTACTCCATATGCTAATTTTACACACAAGAATTATACATACACCAAAATAAGATAAACTGATCCAGTGGATTAAGACATGAAGATTGATGGGTTACATAGAGAAATTTGCTTAAAGCACCTTTGAGTTATGTACATTTATGTCCATATGCCCATTTCATAAAGCATGGGGATAGGGGTGAACCACCACTACATTTCCATTGCCTTTTTGTTCATAAAATCATAATACTCGAGAGGTAATTATCCAAGCCCCTTGCACTCAAGGGCTAAGTATTATAGACCATCCCTGACAGGTGTCTGTTTAACCTGACCTTAAAAAAAAAAAAAAAAAAAACCTCAAATAATGGAAATTGCCCAGCTTCACTGGACAATTTATTGCAGTGCTGAACCATCCTGATAGTTTGGAAGTTTTTCCTATTGTCCACTATAAATCGCCCTACACTGCAATTTAAGCCAATTGCTTCTTGGCAGCTAAGGAGAACAATTGTTCTCACTCTTCCTTGTCTCTTATATACAGGCAGTCCCCGGGTTATGTCAGTCCGACTTAAGTCGGACCCCTAGTTACGACCGGAGTGGGGAGGAGGGCGGCGCAGCTAGTGCGGGGTGCCTCCCCCACTCTCGCCGCCTCTGGTGGCGTGGGGAGTGCTTCCCCCCAGCAGACCAGGCTTTTCTCGCCGATGCCTGGGGTAGAGCAGCGGGGGGGCTGCCGGGTTGGTCCCACAGTGCCGAGGTGCGGTGCTACTGGACCAACCCAGCAGCACCCCCGCTGCTTTGCCCCAGGCGTCCCCAAGTCAGCCGCTGCTGAAACTGAACAGCGGCTGACTACAGGAAGTCCGAGGCAGAGCTGCTGTGCCCCGGGCTTCCTGAAATCAGCCACTGATCAGTTTCAACAGCGGCTGAATCTGGATGCCTGGGACAGAGCAGCTGGGGTGCTGCCAGGTTGGTCCAGTAGCGCCCAGGAGCGGCGCTGCTGGACCAACCCAGCAGCACCCCAGCTGCTCTGCTCCAGGTGTCCCCAAGAGCAGCTGGGGTGCTGCCGGGTTGGCCCCGCCGCGCCAAGGGTCGGCGCTACCAGACCAACCCAGCAGCACTCCAGCTGCTCTGCCCTAGGCGTGTCTGATTCAGCCGCTGCTGGTCAGTTTCAACAGCGGCTGAATCTGGACGCCAGTTCCGACTTACATACAAGTTCAACTTAAGAACAAACCTACGGTCCCTATCTTGTACATAACCTGGAGACTGCCTGTACTGAAAAACTGTTGTCAGACCTCCTCAGTGTTCTCTTCTCTGGAATAAACGCCCCCTTTCTCCCCCATTTTCAATATTCCCTCATAGGTCATGTTTTCTAGACCATTAATTGTTTTTGTTGCTCTTCTCTGGAATTTCTCCAGTTTGTCCATATCTTTCCTGAAATGGGGTACCCAGAACTGGAAGTGAGGCCTAATCCAGTGTGGAGTAGAGTGGTAGAAGCACTGGTTTGCTGCTTATTTTTCCAACAGCATTCATACATATTTAGCTTGTGATACATTATGACCCTTGGCTCCTTTTCTTCAGAACTCCTTCCTAGGCACTTCCCCTTTTGCATTAAATTTTATTAAAATTCACAGATGGTTGTATTTACTTTCAAATATTAAGAAGTCTTGAAGTGAGCTTAAACTGTTCCTCAGAAAAGCAAAAGTTTAGGGTGAATTTTAGTAGGGAATATTTTAAAAAGGAACGTTTCTCAGTTGAAAACAAAGGTAGTTTTACTGCTGTTTTTCATATGTTGGTTTTAAAATTGCTAAATTGCTTTTAAAATTGTCACATGTTAATATGCACTTAGAGAAACCCTATAATTGCATTCAGGGGTTTGGAGCAATCAAATTTTTGAATTGCTGCTCTCTAGCTCCGCTCTGGCACCAATAGTGACTGCTCCAGCTCCGCTCCGACTCCACTCCACTCCGCGCTCCGACTCATATTAATTTTTAAGTAAATAAAAAAACGCATACTGTAATTTTGAAAAAATGTTATTTTTATTCAGTTTTAAAACAATGTAAATATCATCAACAATGATACAAACTAGAATCATTCATAATTCAATCTGTAAAAACTTATTGCAGCCATCAAGTCATCTTTCATAGCCTGCTGCAGATCATTTAAAATTAACTTTAAAGCTGAAAACAGTCGCTCTACGCTAGTTTGAGTTGTTGGCATGCTCGAAGCAATTCTGCTGGCAGCCTGAATGCGGTGTGGGTAGCTGTGAATGACCTCAAACAGACTTAACTTTTAGCCTACCAACAGACTCTATTGCCTCACAATCTTCCCAAAAGTTTCTCTCGAATAATGCTTCATTACAATTATGAATCGCAGAAACTCGCCGGCGTCTGTCTTGTTTATCCAATTCCTTTTCGAAGTCATCAACTTCTGAAGAATTGGTGCTTGAATTATCTCCATTTCCCTGTGATGGTTGAAGATGCTCGAACAAGTTCAGAGTGGAGATGGAAGTTTGAGAACAGCTTGCTATTTCTGAGGGGTGTGAACTTTCCGAAACCACACATTCGATTGTTGATGACTCCTTTTGTTGTTTCATTTTCTTCAACCTCTTTTGCAGAGTTCAAATGTAGCAATAGATTTTGTTTTTTGAGTTAAGCAATATCAAGGAACCCTTCCTTTGCCTTTGGTATGTCCCTTGAGGTAAGAAGAATCCGATACCTTGGGTCAACATAAACTCCAGCAAGGAAATGAATATTGTCAAAAAGCTTGTCTTAACATTTCTTCATGGAGGATAGAATTCCTTCTGCAATTTGTCCACCATTTTCTTGCAAGAATTTTGACAGTTTCTGCTATTCCTTCATTAAAACTTCTGGGGTTACATCAACAGCTTGAAGATTCACTGTTGTTTGGTTTGGCCTTGCCAAGAGGTCTTACAGGTTCTTCACTTCATCCCATTAAACTTTTGCTAACTTGAGTTCTCTTGTTCCAGCAGCAGCCACTTGTTCACAGTAAGATTGAAAAACGAGAAGCCTATCAATCATCGCATATATAGATAAAGCAGAACACTTTGAATACTTGGGGAGCGTAGTTTGACAATGGCTTGTTGAATTTTTCCCAGTAATTTCTTCGCATGTTCTTTGTTCAGTCCATCCTAGATTGCCAACTGAAAAGTGTGAATATCGCACCTCATCAGTTGGACTTTTGAGTCGTCCTCATGAAGCCATGTTGGAAGTATGAGACTAGGGTCATTAACCCATTGCGCAGCAGCATCCATGTTGAGTTCGATTGCATCCATTTCTTTAGTTCCTTTATCAGGCAAAATAGCTTCAGTTCTGTCAACATCCCTGTTCTCAGAGGTAGAAATGGTTTCATTGTCCTTGCTGAAATTTTTGACGGCACACGTCATGTTTGCTGCATTGTCAACGCAGAGGTTCAGCACTTGCATATCACTGATCCTAAATTTTTCTAAAATAGCTTTTACTTGACTTTTCACGTAGGAAGAATTGTGATGCCCTTCAGTGTCGATTATGTCCAAGGTTTTTACCACAGCTTTATCTTTTCCTTCTTCATAGTACTGAGCATTGGTTGCAAGGAAACTTCTGTTTCCACGGGTTGCCGCATCCATTTTCAGGTAGCACAATTTTTGCTCCAAAGCTTTCTTGAGCTCTTCGTGACCAAACTCAGCTGTGCTGACAACTAAATGACAAACCGCATCATGCCTCGTTGAAACGCCAAGCTACCGACCCATTTCACCTGCAATTTTTTGGAATCCTTTGTTCTTTAATCTGAAGGTAGTGAGCCATGTTGAACTCAAGCAAACTATTTCCATCAGCCTTTCACAGAAAGTATTGGTAGCCATGGTGACTGTAACCTTTGAGGACTTCAAATATGAGTCAAGTTTTGTTTGCTCAATTTTGGGTTTCTTTTCAGATGAAACGCCGCAAAAAATCTTTTCTCCAGGAATTTTCAAAGAGCCAGATAAACGTCGTTTAGCTGTGTCAGCTTTCTGTTTTGCCTCATCTTCCTGGTCCTTTTTTGTAATCAGAGCCGCATAGTTTTCAGGATGGTTACATTTTACGTGCCGCCAAAGGTTGAAAATTTTCACGGCACTTGCTTCAATTGTCTTGAAGCTACATGGTTTGAGCTCTCCATTCACTTCCTTTTCCACCTTGCATGTTGCCGATTTCGTGTTTGCTTTTCCCAAAAGCCCAAATTTTGGGCTCTTCAAATTCAAAAGTAAAGACGTTGTTGAGATCCTTTTCCATAAATAGGCTATCAATCATGGGGGGGCAAATTTGATGGGTTGGTTGGTTGGGTGGGTTGATTGGTTTGTTTGGTGCTGAAGCCATAGCCAAATCTTCTTGTGCTGCTACCGCATCCAAATGTTTCTTGTTCTGATCTTCGAAAAGCAATGAACAAAAGTATTACATTTTTTTTTTTTTTATAATGTACCTGCCTGTGATATCTTAGCCACTTAAGATACTTCAAATTTATTTTGGATTTTCTGGACAAATGATCCCATTTTCTTTTTATACCAAATTATTATTAAAATGTATATTATATTTTTACATGTTTCTTGCAGTGTTAATGAAGTAAGAAGTATTTTTAATATACATAATCAATTTTTATTTATAAATTGCTAGTTAGTTTTTCTTATGAAATTTTGCGGGGAAAATATTTGAAATATTTTCCAAGTTTTTAATTAGTATCTCAAAAACGCTTTAATATAGATATATCAGTGAAATTTGTTATGTGCCGTAGCACTAGTACGTACTATTGCTGCTCTACAACTTCAATTGTTGGGAAGTAACTAGGCTACACATTACAAGGTTGAAAATAAACACCATACTTATCTAACTAATCTACACGAGTACGTACTCACCTAAACTTGGCACAAGGTTGGGAGCAGTCTGCAGTGTTATTGGATGTCTGATAATTATCTGATTCTTCAATAAAACAGATCTCCAAAAAACTTTGTAATTTTGTATCTCTACATTAAATCTTGATTTTTGGCTGAAATGAGAATAACTGTGACATATTACATAAAGTGGTAAAGTAGATGTTAATATCAATTGTTATACAATCTGAAACTTTTTGGCACGTTAGGACTTTCTTGCTAAAATATCATTCATTTTGGATTGAAAATGAGGGAGGGGGAGGGGAGGGAAGTCAAGATTTTCTGTGCTCTGGCTCTGCTGTAGCTCCGGGCAAAAACCTGCAGCTCCACTGCTCCGTGCTCCAACTCCGGTCTCTGTTCCAAAGCCCTGATTGCATTTATTTTTAATATGCTTAAATTACAGCAACTGCTGTACATAGCAATATTCCTACACAAGAATCCCAGATTGATTAGTATAGTGTACTTGATAAAGACTGATGCATTTCTATCCAGAGTGTTAGAAACATTAGAGTACCAATGCATTTCAAAAGAAGCAAAATACAGGACTATGTAGCACTTTAAAGACTAACAAGATTGTTTATTAGATGATGAGCTTTCGTGGGCCAGACCCACACCAGACTCACACGGCTACATTTCTATTACTTTTCAAAAGAAGTGTTTAAAAAAACAAAAAACAACTCAGTATAACATTAGTTCATTGCTTGTAGCAATTTCACTATTATGACTCTTTCCTCACTTTTTCCAGAATTAAACTGACTAATCCTGATCTGAAGGCCTGACAGAAACCTTTTTCAGTATTTTACAGTATTGCTGCTTTTTTTTTCTTGTCTCCTTGGTGAATAGTAAATTCTTTTATTCTCTTGTTGAGTATATTAGTTATTGGTCTAAGAGGGCTATGTGGGAATACTTAAGTGTACAGGAGCTGCACACCATAGTACAAATGTATGTAATCATGAGGCTTATGTTAAGAGTTTAACTAAACTTTAATTTTTAGTGTAACTGTGTAATTAAAGGGCTGATACAACTTGAAAGTCCATTGCAGTCTATGGAAAACTCTTGAGCTGAGTCTAACCTTTGAGTTTCCTTTTATATTAAATTTCTCTTCAAGTAGTCCATGTTTTGATGTTTACAATGCACTTCTTTCTGGTAACGAATTTTTTATTCATAAGTTTCTGGTATTTCCAGATAGCTTTCTTGATTTAATGATTTATTAGCTATTTCATCAAGATCTTCATTATTTTTTCCCTGGAGCTGAAACAGGCTGATCCAAGTTGTGTGGCCAGACCGTTTGCCTTAAAAATTAGTGGCTTTTTGCTATATGTCATAAATATGTTCACCAAGGTCAGACATGTAGCATTTGTGCGTGATGTGCCACATGCTTGGTTAGCAGTAGGTGGAGAACTGATTTGAACATAGTTTGTCAGCCTGTACAAATCCCTGGGCAAAAGCCTACGCCATCCATGATTTACCACTCAGCTTTGTTTCTTTTGTACTCTTTTTAAAAAAAAAATAAAAATAAAAAAAAAATGTATTACCCTGGTGTTGTGCGATCCTCAGTATGTTTTAAACAGGAACATTGTATTTTTTTGGTGGAATATTTGTATCCTATTTCAGCTATTATTGTATTGTAATTTCATTGTGACACTTACCATGTCACCTTTTGCTTTTACTATAGGTGTTAATGCTGACATTGCAAAATGATCCCCCCACTTTAGAGACTGGTGTTGAAGACAAAGAAATGATGAAAAAGTATGGCAAATCGTTTAGAAAACTAATTTCACTGTGTCTTCAAAAAGACCCTTCCAAAAGGTATAGCTTTTTTGTTGTATAAAATGGAATTAGTCCAAAATACAGTTACGACTTCAGTGCATCATACTTTAAATATCATTGTTACATATTTTTTCCCGGGTATTTAGTTGGAAAATCCTTGTTTTCAAAATATTAGGTCTTCAGTTTGGGGAGGAGCTGGCTGTTAATTATCAAGCTTCAACAAGCATGATTAACTTAGTGTACTAGTATAGCTTTTGCACAATAGAATTAAGGTATTATTCAAACCTTTTGAAAACCCATGGCCCCCTGCCCTGAACAGAAAACCCATCGCTACTTATTGCTAGCCCATGTTAAAGATTATGACCATGTTGATCAAGGTGAGCTTCTATTGTGTGAATGTACTGTTTCAGCCTAAACCATGAAACGCTGTTGACTTTCCTTTTTGTTGTTGTTGTTGTTGTGAGATGAGTTTATTTCTAACTCTACATTGAGTCATTTGTGCTATGTGAAAAGATTATCTCAAGAGAGGGCTAATTTTTGTAAGCAAGCTAACTTGAAAACGATAGTCTCTCTTTCTTCTGTAGACTCTGAATTCTTTCTGAATCATCCATCCCTGCTCTATATTTGTGACTCCAGATAATCACAATCTTTGTTCCAAAACTGTTGTTCAAGTCCCACAATGATGTTTCCCCATTATAATGTTGATAGTTATTTCTGTGTAAACCCATTGTATAGATTTTACTTTCTTGGACTCTGTGGAAGGCACATTCTGTCACTAATATGTGTACAGGCAGTCCCCGGGTTACGTACAAGATAGGGACTGTAGGTTTGTTCTTAAGTTGAATTTGTATGCAAGTCGGAACTGGTACATATTGTAGGGGAAACTCTAGACAAACATTTCTCCAGAGCTCAGTTTTATTCTCCCACACCTCACTTCCCTCAGTCCTTTGTTCTCAAGCTGAGGGGTCTGCTGAGAGAAGCCGCTCCACGTCTCCCTGGTCTGCTCGGGCGGGGGGGGCACTAGTTTCGCGTCTCCCTGGTCTGCTGAGGGGAAACAGCTAGTGCGGGGTTGCCTCACCCCGTTTGTAAGTAGGGATCCGATGTAAGTCGGATCCATGTAACCCGGGGACTGCCTGTACATACTTTATTTAATAAATCACCTGTTTTAGGAGCTAGAGTTACAAACTTATTCATGTTGCCTGTTGAGTGACCTGATTTACTGCTTTCTTACTTTATTTTCCTGGTGTAATTTGGGTGCAGTAATGTGCCAGTGGTGTTAAAAACTAGACATAATTGTGAGTCCGACTTAGTGAGCTTGCTGTAAATCAGGGTAAATATGATCTGAATAAGGCCTAGCAGCTGAGAGCAGAGGTCATAGATAGAAGAATAGTTAAGAAACAATAAGTGCAAATGAAACTTGGAATTTCCCAGAACCTCTCAGAATGCATCCTCTTGGATCAGGGTAGTATCTGCAGTTACTCCAGACGTTGGTAGTCCTGTCTCATTAAGTCTCCAGTCTGGTTATGCTTTAAGCATAGCCCTGAAACTTGCAGGCTGCTTAAATATGTGTTACTGTTTCCTTAAAGTTGTCTTCCCAGAACATGCTTCAATTTAATTATGGCTACAGATTATTGTAGAAATGCCCAGTGTTTTCAAAGCACGATTAAAATGGATGCTTAAATATGATGATCCCCTAGGAAGCTAGCAGTTGCAGTATTTTCCCTGTCTTCTGCACGTAGTAATATCTGCTGCAAACTCTTGATTCCTTACAATGCAGTTACCAATGGTTAACTGTTCTGCGTTAAGCATACTAGTTTGTGATCATCAGAGTATTAACATTCCTGGTCACTTTGTGTTTTACATTAAAAAAACAAACAAACAACTAAATGACAGTGCAAGTGCCTGTTGGACTTTCTGCGGTTCGAGCAGACTAGAATGGAACTTTTAGTGTGTGTTTTTTTTTTTTTTAACTTCCATTAGCTTGCTCATTTGAAAAATCAGTATTCTAGTTGTCCCCCATTCATTGTGGATAAACCATTTTTCACATGCAGTATATCTCTAAATTGGATAGTACTCTCCTTGATAGCAGGGATTCTGTACCGAATTGGGCAAAACTTTTGGCCTGAGTGCCACATTGGCTGTCCTACCCTCCCCCTCCCTTGGCAGGAGCTTGGGGTCACAGCTGAAGGGTCTGATAGGCCACATGTGGCCTGCAAGTTGTAGCTTGTCCCCCCTCTGCTCTGTAATGTGTGTAGCATGTGAACTGAGCTTACTCAAATAAGAAAGCTCTGGTCTACACTAGGCTGTTTTGGAATAACTCCCCTTATTTCAAAATAACAAGCAGAGAATCCACACTACCAAGCCCATTATTTCAAAATAAGGGACTGGTTATTTTGAAATAACTCCTGCTTTCCACGAGAAATAATCCTTATTTTGAAATAGTTATTTCAAAATAGTGGTTTTGTGGATGCTCCACTGCTGCTATTTTAAAATAATATTCCCCAGAGACATTCAGAGTACTTCCTGGGGCTCTACGTTGAGTTAGCGTGCCCACATTAAGAGACCCTGCCTCAGATTAATTTCAAGGCTTCTCTGGTCACACTCTTCCAGAATTTTTATTTTGGGAGTATTTATTTTAAAATAACTTTCGAGTGTAGACATACCCAAAACTTTTTTTTCTGGTCTTTTCTTCCCTATTTTCCCTGAAACGTTAAACAAATTAAGATACAAGCAAACTTTTAACCAATATAGAATTTGCAACTGTGTGGACACTCCTCCTAAATTTGGTTATAATTGCATCTTTGCTTAAACTTTTGCAACTCCTGTGAATAGAAACACCCTTGTGACTTCTTCCTGAATTACTGTAAGCTCTTCATATATTTTAACCACTCATAGACAAATGCAATAGGCATTAATTGGGCTTTGCTTTAGTTTCTGTTCAGTCCTCTTCATCCTTGCAGTAAAGATGATAGAACTTATTTTTCTGTTTACAAATCAATAGAATAGTGGAAAATTAACGTTTAATTTGTGAAAAGGTGTCTTTTTTTTTTCTATACAAAGATTGAATTTTTCCTTCCTTCCGTCCATTTGAAAAAAACCCAGAATGCCCAAAGACAAAAATACGCTGATTCAGAATGCTACCTTACGGGATTTGTCATTTGGTTGCTTCATGTCCCCAGCTCCTTCTACAAGCCATACTTTCCAGCTAGACTATACCTCTTCCACAATGAACCATGGCCAAGAGCTCCCATCTAGTACCATCTCCCCTCACCAAGAAGGGGCAGTGGTGCATCATGGGAGACAGAGCCTAGTGGTATAATGAAGAACAAGAACACGAGGTACCTGAAATACAACTCGCCTGGGGCACCACAGCAGCGTTTTTGAATCAAAGTGGGTTGTTTTTATTTACGATGTGGAAGTTGGAAGGAGGGGGAACCCATTTCTGATCAGCTCTGCTTGAGTCAGGGCAGAAGACCTAAGAAGAGATTTTTCTATCTATAGGGAAAAGTGGGTGAATATTGTTCTGTCTTCTTCAGAAATACAGTATAACACTCTAGCAGGTTGTGACTTCAGCTGCAAATTTCAAAAGTGTAAAGTCAAGTGGGCCTGGGAGGTAACAGAACTCCGGGACTAAATACGGAGCATTGGGCCTCTAGCTACTGCAGGATATTCAGCTGGTGTTTCTAGGGGCTGAAAGCTCTCGGACAGTGTTGTCTGGCTTATGAAACAATTTAATTGGTTCAGTCCAATTTCTTAAATACAGGTGTCCATATCACTGAAATAAATGGCAGTTAACACCCCACTATAGGAGTAAAGGTACTCAGTAGGTGGACCACAAATCTGGATCTCTAGATGCTTTCGAATGCCTCCCAAAATATTTCATTTCATTATTATTATTATTATTTTCTGTGGACAACAAATTTGATAAATTTGGACCTTGACCAAAAAATAGACTACCTCTTCATCTGGAGCATTGGTTAGGCACATTGGAGTCCTCTAGGAGAGCATATCTCTTTTTTTTTTTTTTTTTTTTTTTTTTTTTTTTTAACCACTTAAGGAAAAAAAAAGAGGTTGTAAATCTTGCCGCCTTAATCCAGTACCTCTCACAATTACTAAATTTCTTTTAAACGAAAAGATGGACAAAGACAGGACATTGATTATATCTAGTGCTTTCACCATCTAGGAACGTCCTTACAACATGTATGGTGAATGAATATGTATACCATTATGGATCTTAAAAATTAATTTTATAGCTACCAACACTACAAAATACGTGTCACTTCACAAATGTCCTGTACAGTATTCACTAGGGGGATCTCTGTTTCTACTCTAATTTATTATTGATCTTTCAGGCCCACAGCAGCAGAACTTTTAAAATGCAAATTCTTCCAGAAAGCCAAGGTAAAATACTACTCCCTACACATAAATCTCCTTTGTCTTACGATCTATGTGAAACTTCTGTTTTCCTTGTATTGGGTTTAACTGTCCAAATGTTGGTTTTTTTCAGAATAGAGAATACCTTATAGAAAAGCTTCTTACTAGAACACCTGATATAGCACAAAGAGCAAAAAAGGTAAGATTTTTCACACCTTTTTTTTTTTTTTCTCTCTAGATAATAGAGTGTAATTATTGTCCAGGGACAAACATAAGCATGTGGGGAAACACTGTATTTATGTTGGGGTTTTTTTTTAAACACAGTCAGAGAACGTAGCAGTTCTCTTACTAATCCCTTCATAGATGGTGACTATTTTACATGAATGGCTTTTGGGGACTGAGATTTCTTAAAGTTTTAGGTAACTTTTACTTCTTTGCCTATTGTGACTTGAAAAGGGGACAGTCAAGTGTGTGTGTGTGTGTGTGTGTGTGTGTGTATGTGTTTCTTTACATTTATTATTAAAGCTATACGAGTAGGCTATTTCTTCATTATTAGGAGAGTTGAACACGGTGAGCATATCGATCCACAGACAGGGAAAATGAAGTTATGAATTCAGGAGATATAGTGTTGAGTACAACAAACAATATTTACAAAGGATTACCTGGTTATTGTGCATTTCTGTGTAATCATAAGTCTCACAGGCTCCAGTAGAAGTCATTCTGTTAGGAAGAAGCTGGCAGCAGGGCACTTCCAGAGAGAGACTCTTGCTGTCTTCCCTGGGCCAACAGACTGAGCCCTTGTTGAGCCACATGCTGCAAGGCTTTGCTCTTGTCTTGGGCTTAATGAGAAGCTGACTTGAATGAGGTTTCAAAGGGCAAAGGTGGGAACTTTCTTGAGGAGTTTTGTGGCTGTTGGCCTGATATAACTTGCAAGAACCAGGAGGTTTTCATACAGCTGTTAGAGGCCCCTGAGACTTTAGCACAGGCATTTTTCATTGCTTTAAAAAATATATACTTCAAGCCCGTGGTCCCCAACACGGTGCCCGCGGGCGCTATGGTGCCCGCGGGGGCATTTCCAGGTGCCCGCCAGGTGCTCGGGGCTGGCCTGGCACCGGGCGCATGGTGGGGGGAGCGCCGGCCCTGGGCGCGCGGCGCTGGGAGGGGGGAGCGCCGGCCCTGGGCATGCGGCTATGGGGGGGGGCCGCCCCCGGGGCGCAAGTGTCCCGCCCCCCTGGCGCCCGGCGGGCGAACGGCCCCGCCCCCCTGGCGCCCGGCGGGCGAACGGCCCCGCCCCCCTGGCGCCCGGCGGGCGAACGGCCACGGCCCCGCCCCCCTGGCGCCCGGCGGGCGAACGGCCCCGCCCCCCTGGCGCCCGGCAACCTCAAAAGGTTGGGGACCACTGCTTTAAGCTATTCATTCAGGAGGTTTGTTTTCTAACAAAGTGCAGTGCTGGAATCGAAAGGTCTGCTCAGACCTCGCCTTTAAAGTCAAACCCTAACCTGACTAGACTGCAATCGCTCCAGAGCCTCATAGAACTATTTCCATACCTGACCCAACTCTGGCAATTGTAATTGTGTTAATTGTGCTTATGGACCTATGGGTAGAGGCACTGGGGTTACTGTCTGCAGGCTCAAGTGTGGTGCTCCATGCCCAGAGGATCAGTGGGATTTTCATCCCTTTGGAAGTTCAGGACCTGCAGGAAGTGATGAGCTCAGCCCTGCTCCCTAGGAAAGCTGTCTTTTTTGAAGGGAACTGCAGTGGTTTGCTCAGACACTCCATCTCTGGGATAAAGCCAAGCAGTTGTAGGTATCGTCTAGCTAGCATTTCAGGGCTAGGACTCACTCAGACTGCTGTATGCTGGCTCAGGAGCTGTTCTTCCTTTGCTTCTTTCTATAAGCTGAGGGCACCTGCACCAGCCACCCCAGAGCACTCTCCACTTGCCAGCAGTATGGGGATGCTCCCATCCGCCTTGGCAACAGCAGGCCTCATTCTGCCTAGAATTAGTCTTTGTCCTGCTTCCAGGAGTTCGAATCCTGAGGCTCCACCAAAGTCATTCCTGTTCGGGGTACTGTGTTACCAGGGGTGGGGCAATGCATCCTGGCCAGACAGGGGCTGGGCAGCGAGGAGAGTATGTTGATGAGCAGAGGAGAACAGAGGATTGTGAGGCGGTGGGAACTGCAGAGGACGAGGGCTTGAGGGGGAGGGGAAGTGAAGGCAGGGTGAAGGGAGGAGCAGGGGAGCGAAGTTGGAACCATCTGTACCCAAAAAGGGAAAAAACATGACCCAACCAATGCCTGAGAGTGTCACGTGGTTTTTATACCTGTTCTAAAATGTATATAGTCTGCTCCTGTTGGGTTACAAGACTCTACTGGAAATTGGTGAAAGACAATCGGGATCTGTGGCAGGGTGGGTTTGTAGAGGTGATAATATTCTAGAGGAGAAAGAGAAGTGGTTGGGAAGAAGTAGGCAGAAGGAATGGAACACTTGGAGGGAACATAGTGAGCATGTGGTAACAGCAACACGTGTTGGAAGGAGTTGGTGTAATTTGACATTAAAAGGAAAAAAGAATTTTTCAGTTTATGCTGATTTCCACCTAGGTATCATCTTCTGTCTTTTCAGACCAGAACCTTTATAGCATGGACCATATCTTTCACTAGTTTGTCTCCTGACCATGCAGGCCAGCCTCCCATCTCAACCACAATCCCATAATATCTGAGTCAACTGCAAAATATTTTCCTTAGGAAAGTATTTAGTATAACTTTTATCTCATAAAGTAACCTTTCTTCTGGAAATGAGGAGTCAGCACAGTGCTCTCCAAGGAATGCCATCAAGTACTCCCAAGACCACAATTTGGGAATTTCTGCTCTCAGATTCAGGATAAAGCACTGCCCTGTACCTGGCTTCCTTAGGATTACCCAAAAAAACAAGTCCTGAGAGGGGCAGTAAATGCCATGATGCCAGTAGATTAAACATCTGCTAACAGCAGCATAACATGAAAAATCTTAAGCTTTTAGTTAGTTAAAATATTAAATTGTTTAAAAGTTTTGAAAGCCTCAATATTAATATTGTCAATTTAAGCTTTAATTCACTTGTGATTTTTAGTTGGCTGCTTAGATTTATATTTTATAGCATCTTATTTCAATATTGAAATGATTACTTATAAAATAATTTTAAACTGAATTTGAGCATCTAAGCTTATGTAACGTGTGAAATGGCAGTCAGAAATCACTTTTTGAAGAACCTGTGTGCTGGGAAGGCAATTGATGTCCTCAGTAATTTAAAATGCATTTTGGTGTGAAAAGCCTGTAATTGATTTGACATCCATGCCAATCCTGCTAGTACACGTATAGGAGTTGCCCTGAAGTAATTTAATTTCTGTTGCATCTAAAATATTTGTGATTAATTTGCTTCACTGCCCAGAACTCCAGCCTTATTCTACTTCAGTTTTTTCTCTTCACCTAATGTCCTCTCTTATTTTGTGGCTGCTGTGCTGTCATCTCTGTTTGTGCCTATTCCTTTATTTTAAATGTTTCATATCGGCTTGATATAATTCAAAAGATACCATATTTAAGCAGCAGTTTTAAATAAACAGGAAATTCATGAGGCTGCAACAGCTGTAACATTATAAAATTGGATTTACAGTAGGTATCCACTCCCTAGTCATGCCTCCCCATCTCTCTTTTTTGTTGATCTTCATTGCATATTTTTCCCTTAGTTAGCTTTACATTTTGAAATAATCTCCTCCCTTCTGGCATTTTTCAGCAGGTAGTAATGGTAGCCAGACATGTTCTGAATTTGATCATGTAAGAGGAGGATGACTTGTCTTCCATCTTGCCAACCCCACTCCTCCACCATAAATCTAGTTTATATATAAGTGCTGAATTTACTGGCATTAGCATAATACTAGTGGAAAACTTCTTATTGGCATTACAGCTCAATATAAATGAATTTATAACAATGCTGTGTATCCTGAAGTCCTGTTGCATTTTGTATTGTATTGTAGAACATGACTGTATTGTAAAAGATCACACTGGAAAATAAAGTGACATCATACAGGTATAATTGCGCTAAGAGCCATGGATTGGTGATCAGAAAGGAATCTTTAGTCATTAGCCCTCTTCTTGAAACGTTTTCAAATAGTAACTGGAGAAAGGGTGATCATTTGGATCAGAATTTGGTTGGTCATCTGTTTCCATCCCAGCCATCTCACTGGTGACACAGGTCCCAGGAGTTTCTTTTGAGATTTTTACAGCAGTGAAGAAATCCGTATGATAAGGAGTTAGTCAGCATTGTCCTGTTCAAAGCAGGCCTGCCAGGTGCTCTGAGGAACATGATGGAAAATGGAAGCATCCATACTGAAAGACATAAGAGCTGAGTAGGGAGTTGGATGAGGCGACAGCTACCAGGTAACTTTTCCAAAATAGGGATGGTTTTATTAGGAGATTGGAAGGCTCAGAAAGACTGTTTAAGTGGAGAAATAGGTACAATCAGGAAATTCCTCTTTTGAGAGAGAATGTGGTTTTCACAATGACTCAATTAAAGATGATTTCTTCTATTATTTTTGCCAGTTGTGTCCATGGGTGGTTATTTCAAGTTGAGCTACACTGTATTTTAATCAGGCTTTATTAGTATCCTATTTGTAAAATATTTTCCATGTACATAACTGTGTGACCAGTTTGAGCAGAAATACCCTTTAGAACTTGGGCTCATCCTGATCACACTGAAGTGAAGCTAATAGGCAATTCTTCAGTGGGAATAGGGTTTTACCCTCAATCTAGGCAATTATAAAAGGAGAGGTGTCTGTCTCAGAGAACACTGGTGAATACACTGGAAGACTTCTTCCTCTCCCTCCCCTCCACCAATGGGGCTTGTGGGAGAAAAATGCAAGTGTTTGCTAGTGAGTTAGTGGATGAGCCTTGTGGTGGCAAAACTGGGGAGGGAAGACTAGGATGAGAACTACAGGAAGAGGGAACGCTGAGTGGGTTGAAGACTGGGAGAAAGAGGGGAATATAAGAACTGCGTATAATTCAAGGCCAAAGAACCCAGTAAGAGGTTATATCCTGGGACAGGCAGGAACACAACTGGCCAACTTGAGTATATGTCTGCCGTCACAACATCAGTAATTTAAATGCTAGTTTAAATAAAATACAACTCCAAGAAAAGTGTATTGATTCCTTTGTGCTAGACTGTATTATGCTGAAAGGAAAAAAATACATTATAAGGTGCGATCAACTAGTACAGAAAACCAACATTATTACTAAAATTATTTTCAAAGGAAAAAATCCATACAACCAGAATATTAGCTATTGATCATGTCTGAATTATCAAGTGGGTGGTCATTGAATGAGATCACTGCAGCACAGGCTTGAAGCTGATAAACTTTGTCCTGACCCTGCAATTTCAGTAGGAGGATTGAAGTGAGCCCTGGGACGTGTGTGAGTTAAACTCCTGTTTTAGGATATGTGAAAACCAAAACAGGGAGTTTATAGTTTTCCCAATATGACATTTACATTGTCTGTGGAGCCTTGGAAAACTTGTGGGCATTGAATCTGAGTCTTCTCCAATCCTGACCTTAAAGAATCAAACCAAGCTCGTAGACAAACCCTAGAACCCGTGGCTTAATCACCATGTAAAAGAAGCAGTGAGGGACAAAAAGGTATCTTTTAAGAAGTGGAAGTCCAATCCTAGTGAGAGAAATAGAAAGGAACATAAACACTTTCAAATCAAGTGTAAAAATGTAATAAGAAAAGCAAAAAAAGATTTTGAGGAACAGCTAGCCAAAAACTCAAAAAGAAATAACAATGTTTTTTAAGTACATTAGGAAGCAGGAAGCCTGCTAAAAAACCTGTGGGTCCCCTAGATGATGGAGCTATAAAAGGAGCAATCAAGGACGATAAAGCCATTGCGGAGAAACTGAATTATTTCTTTGCTTCAGTCTTCCCGGCTGAGGATGTTGGGGAGATTCCCAAATCTGCACCGTCCTTTGTGGTGGTGAATCTGAGGAACTGTCCCGGATTGAAGTGTCATTAGAGGAGGTTTTGGAACAAATAGAAAAACTTAATGTTAACAAATCTCTGAGACTGGATGTCATTCATCCAAGGGTTCTAAAAGAACTCAAATGGGAAATGGCTCAACTATTCTCTATGGTTTGTAACCTATCCTTTAAATCGGCTTCCGTACCTAATGACTGGAAGGTAGCCAACATGACACCAATATTTAAAAAGGGCTCCAGAGGCGATCTGGGCAATTACAGACCGGTAAGTCTAACTTCAGTACTGGGCAAATTAGTTGAAACAATAATAAAGAATAAAATTGTGAGGCATGTAGAAGAACATAATTTGTTGAACAAAAGTCAACATGGTTTCTATAAAGGGAAATCCTGTCTTAGTAATCTATTAGAGTTCTTTGAAGGGGTTAACAAACATGCAGACCAGGGGGATCCAGTAGATATAGTATACTTAGATTTTCAGAAGGCCTTTGACAAGGTCCCTCACCAAAGGCTCTTGTGTAAATTACATGGCCATGGGATAAGAGGGAAGGTCCTTTAATGAATTGAGAACTGGTTAAAAGACAGGAAACAAAAGGTAGGAATAAATGGTAAATTTTCAGAATGGAGAGGGGTAACTAGTGGTGTCCCCAAGGGTCAGTCCTAAGACCAATCCTGTTCAACTTTTTCATAAATGATCTTGAGAAAGAGGTAAGCAGTGAGGTGGTTAAGTTTGCAGATGATACCAAACTGTTTAGGATAGTCAAGACAGAAGCAGACTGTGAGGGACTCCAAGAAGATCTCACCAAACTGAGTGATTGGGCAACAAAATGGCAAATGAAATTTAATGTGGATAAGTGTAAAGTAATGCACACCGGGAAAAATAACCCGAACTATACATACAGTATGATGGGGGGCTAATTTGGCTACGACAAATCAGGAAAGAGATCTTGGCGTTATTGTGGACAGTTCTCTGAAAACTTCCACACAGTGTGCAGCGGCGGTCAAAAAGGCAAATAGGATGCTAGGAATTATTAAGAAAGGGATAGAAAATAAGACCCAGAATATCTTACTGCCCCTGTATAAAACTATGGTACGCCCACATCTTGAATACTGTGTACAGATGTGGTCTCCTCACCTCAAAACAGATATTTTGGCCTTGGAAAGGGTTCAGAAAAGGGCAACTAAAATGATAAGGGGTTTGGAGCGGGTCCCATATGAGGAGAGGTTGCAGCGACTGGGACTTTTCAGTTTAGAAAAGAGGAGACTGAGGGGGTATATGATAGAGGTATATAAAATCATGAGTGGTGTGGAGAGGGCTGATAAAGAAAAGTTATTTATTAGTTCCCTAAATAGAAGAACTAGAGGACACCAAATGGAATTAATGGGTAGCAGGTTTAAAACTAATAAAAGTTAGTTCTTCTTCACACAGCGTGTAGTCAGCCTGTGGAACTCCTTGCCAGAGGAGGCTGGGACTATATTAGAGTTTAAAGAGAAGCTGGATAATTTCATGGAGGTTAGGTCCATAAAAGGCTATTAGCCGGGGGATAAAATGGTGTCCGTGGCCTTTTGTTTGTCAGAGGCAGGAGAGGGATGGCAGGAGACCAATCTCTTGATCATCGTCTTCGGTCCACCCTCTCTGGGGCACCTGGTGCTGGCCACTGTCGGCAGACAGGATACTGGGCTAGATGGACCTTTGGTCTGACCCAGTACGGCCGTTCTTATGTTCTAACTTGGAAGCTCTCCACCATCAGTGTTGGTGCCTGAGATAGTTCATGTTTCACTGAAACTTGAAGTTCAAGTGATTTTTATATCGTACCACAATTAAAATGGCAGCCATTGGATACTGTCTTATCAGGATTTAAAAGCACCTATGTGTTTATCTTCATCAAACTTTATAGGTGGTGGTTTTCATACTTAACATCAGTGAAACAGTGATTGTCTCTTGAGTGCCAGTGTTGGCCTGATAGTTTGTTTAGATGTTTCTAGCAGAGGCGCTCGTGATGGACTCCAGGGTTGTTTGTGTCTTTGTATGATTGAAACAAAGAACTGATTGACGTGGAAACTGGCATAAACCTACATTTAAATCCTTAGCTGTTGCTATTTTTTCCTAATTTTATCTTGAATCTCATGGCAATTGGAGACTTTTCTTTTAGAAGCCCAGTTCCTGAAATTTAAATAATTGGTTGAAAAATAAGTTGGTTTTTTTTTTGTTTTTTTTTAAACAAAGTTTCTAAAAGCCTAAAATCATCTGTTTGCACTCTGTTTGGATTTGAGCCAGAGAGTTAGAGGGTAGACTGCTCTGTAGCTCATTACTCCTCTTTTTGGAATCACACAAACCTCACTCCCTTCCATCTAGAAGAGGCCACACTGAACAGACATTGCCCAGCATGCAAGTACACTAGGAGTGCAGGGGAGGGGGAACCTTGCTGGCCTGGTACCTGAGAAACAAAACAAGACCCACAGACACATTCAGGGCACTGGATCTTACCCACGACAAGACTCTGGGCTTCCCTCTTCTTCCCTCTTCCCCTCCCCCTTCACAGAGGATGAGCTGTCACTAGCTCTCCAGCCCTGTGGCAGGGTTGGGGTGTGCGTGCGTACACTGAGGTAGGCAGACATGCAGTGGGGCTGGAGTGCTAGCACCAGCTTTCCCTGCTGTGGGAGGGAACAGAAGCCCTGAGCATCGCTGCAGTCTGGATGAAGGGAAGCCTGGAGCCAAGTCTGGCTAGTAAGCCATGGTTCTCCACCCCTGACCTACACAATTGGCATGGAGGGTAATCTCAAACTTTGTAGATTGTCAGCAACTGCTGTCTTCCTAATGTGCTGTGAAACATGGTGGAGGCCTAGGTCTCTGTTCCTGTCAGACTTGGTATGGGGACCACCAAAGAACCCTCTTTCATTCTGACAAATAATCTGGTGTTAGGACCACGTGACAAAGAAAAGTTTGGAAAGCATGGGAAGTGGTGTGTCTGCGGAGGGCTTGTACTGTTTTTGTTAAACTGGCAAGAGGCTCGGGCAGAGGAGATGAGCTTCAGAAGGGGTTGCAATTGCAGATGACTCAGAAGCAGTGTTAATTGCTCTCACTATGTTATTGAAAGTCTTATAGTATATGTATATAACAATTTAAGGCGCCAGCTTCTGGAATGAAGGAATAATGAAAGCAGAGATTTTTTACATAAAAACTAATGGAATGAGGTTCTAATGCTCGTGTTGTAGAGAGGCTTGGGAAGATAACCCAAGTATACCTTTAAGGCTCAGAAACCAAAAGAAGGCAAAATATTTCATTTTTATTTAAAAAAAAATCCAAAACTTGACTTCTTGAGACCTGAGTTATGTAGTTAGAGGTGCTGTAGAAGTACTGGGGGACTGCTGGGGAAGTAGAACTGGACATTATAGGAGTAAAATAGCCAGAGGCACAATTATTCATTTACATCCATGCTATCATAAATATGTCTGGCTCAAGAACTGAATAATGTAATATGGAGATGAACATTTAGGGGTTGATGGGAACAAACTCCTAAAACAGGGGTGACTAGAGGAGCAGAACTTGAATTGGGATGTGTTGGAATAGTAGGTATACAAATATTTGATGACAGCTCTGCTTACGGCTTTCCAAGAAAACACACCCAGCTTAGCAGGGCTATTCGAAGTGTTTGTGCACAGATACATACGGAATGTGTAGCTCAATCAAAAAAGCAAATAAACAGAAGAGGTTTGGATTTCTAGCCTTCTAGTTTAGTAATATGCCCAGTAGAGGGCAGCAGTGTATTTCAATTCTATTGAAACAAAATACAGGACTATGTAGCACTTTAAAGACTAACAAGATGGTTTATTAGATGATGAGCTTTCGTGGGCCAGACCCACTTCCTCAGATCAAAAAAAAAAATGATGGCCCACGAAAGCTCATCATCTAATAAACCATCTTGTTAGTCTTTAAAGTGCTACATAGTCCTGTATTTTGTTTCAGCTACACCAGACTAACACGGCTACATCTCTATCACTATTCTACATTCTATTGGTTTACCTACAAATTAAAAATGGAGTGGGTTCTGCCTTCTATATTGACGTGGAAATAATTAGCTACAGAAAGCATTGAAAACTTAAAAACAACAACAACAAAAATAGTCTTTAAAGTGCTATCAGACTGTTAGTCTGTAACAGGAAAACTTTAAACTCTGCTACCCCTCTGAAGCTCTAGAAAGCATTGTTATAAAAGGCTTTGGTTCTGGGGTGTTATATACTATAGCATTCATCAGAATACAGGCTTCTTTTTGATAGTTGATTCAGACACGCCGACTTTACAAACTATTTGGGTCCCCATGTTTGTTCTCAGGTACTATGAACATTTCAGATTTCAGCATCCAAAATTGTACTAGAGCTTTAATTTGAATTGGCTTATAAAATAAAGATGAATTAACTTGCTATTTCAGTAGCAAAGGAAAGAATTCAAGTGTGACACTTAGCACAGCATTCTCAAACCTTTGTGCTTTAATGTAATTCTTTTATGATAGTGATAGTTATAGTTAAGGTTGCATTCTGCTGTCAACCTCGTCTTTATTTTTAGGACCTGAGCCTTAAAAACACATGCTTGAGCATAGAGCTTGAAGTCAGTTGTTGCACTTACTGTACTAAGCATTATATCTTGTATGGGGGCCCTATTGGGGCAAACGGGTGTTCTATTATTTATCTTAAGTGGTGTCAAGATTATACTTGTATTGCTTCTAGGATCAGGCCCTTAAAAGCGATGGTGCAGTAGCGAAAGCTACAAGTAAGGCTACATTCAGCTTCCATCATTGTGTATTCTCTAAGAAAGGTAGGTTGGTTTGTGACTTCATCTGAAGGGTAAAACATGGGAAAGGGGATCAGAAAATTTTGAACATAAACTTCCAGTTACTTATCAAATACAAATATTTGTCTGTCCATCTTTTGACTGACTGAACTACCTGTTTGAGCAATTAGTTACTCCTTTAATTTGGCTTCTTTCCACTCATATCTTTAATTGCTGGGCTGCAGTACAGGTTGTACCTCCCTAAACTGGCAACATCAGATCATGGATGTTGCTGAACAAGAGAGCTCCGGGTCGACAGGTGGGGAAGTAGCTGAAAGCCCCAGGAAGGAGAGACTGGTGATAACAGGGTCAGACATCAGTGGCCTGGCTGTGGTAGTGGGGCAGAGGCAGCTCGGCAACCCAGGTGGGGTTGAGGCAGCCTGTGCATGCTGACCCAGCAGTGGGGTTGTGCTGCAGCAACCCGATGTGGAGCTGTGTGCCTGCTCACAGTGGGGACAGAGCCATGGCAGCCTGGCTGATAATAAGACCAGGCTGTGGCAGCCCTGCAGGGGAAGCCTGTCTTGGGTCATGGCTGCAGGTCAGCAGCCCAATCGGGGCCGTGTACTGGCCAGCAGCAGGGCCAGGGCTGCATACTGCCTTGTCAGCAGGAGCAGCAGTTATGGTAGCAGGGCTGGAGCAGCTGTGTCGCCCAGCGAGCTGCAGGGCCGAAGGAGCTGGAGGCAGGGAGACTGAGGGGGCTGGTAGCAAGGGACCTTCCCTGGTCCAGCAAATTCCTTCTAGGACCACTCAGGTCCTGAGAGTGCTAGACCAGGGAGGTCCAACTGTACTTTACTTGGACTTGGGGAAAAAACAAACGAATAGCTCTGTTCACATGTATGAATTAGTCACTAGGGGGTGCCATGAGAATAGTTAGCTTGGGATTCCTGTGCTCAGGGCTGCCACAGCCTGGTCTTACTGCCAGCCAAACTGCCATGGCTCTGTCCCCACTGATGGGCAGGCACATAGCCCCACGTCGGATTGCTGCAGCACAACCCCACTGCTGGGTCAGCATGCACGGGCTGCCCCGACCCCAGCTGGTTGTTTTTTGTGGGTTTTTTTTCACCCAGAAAAGTATTCAGTTTCCACTACACTAAGGACTTAAACTGCCAATTCTTCTGTAAAAGATGAACTATTTCAATGAAAGAATATGAATTGGAAACATGGAAGACCTTCTGGTTTTAAAAATGACAATAATGGAATTGTAGGTAGTGGAACTAACAAATGGAGAAACATTTCTTGACAAATCAGTACTACATTATTAGTGAACACTTGAGATAAAGTGACAGTAACAGAAACCTAAGTTCGAGTATAAACACACCTGGCTTAATTCTGCTTTTCCAACACAAAGCATGCATTCTAAAAACCATGAGAAACATTCGGCTCTCGTTACACACAAGCTATGTAATATGGAGCAACATGGAGCCTTGAGACTGAGCTTTGTGAGTTGGGGACAGAGTAAGCAGGTTGATTGGGCAAAGATCTAAAGGAAAGCTGGACAGCCATTTGTAGAGAAAACAAAGAGGACCAATGGCAATCTCTTGTTCAGAACCTTTGTATGTAGTATTAGTACTTAGCCTTACCATTAATATCACGAGTCAACACTTCCTTGTTTGCTAGAGGGAAACATGAACCTCTTCTGCAGTACTTCAATATTTGTAAAGCTATTGGCTGTGAAGTGGTTTGTTGTGGTGCAGATGAGCAGAAGGGCGCATGGTTGCAACAGGAAAATTCTTCATTAGTAGTCATCTGGCCATGGTAATCACTGCTTCTGTGAGCAGTGAAACCAGTGATAACTTTTTAAAAATGTTCTTGCAGCACAGTGAATACTTTATTTAAGGATGCAATAGTGTAGTGGATCAACTGATAAGTGAATAGTTATTGGTTAATGCTATCGGCTACACGCATCTCCCCTGCTGCTAGTAATCTTTTTAGCGGGCTGGCCAGCAGTCTGGTGCAGTCCCGGCTCACGCTGGGTCTGGGAGCTAACCGTGCTGCAGCTCTGCAGGAGAAAGTATTTTAGGAGCCAGGCCTGCCTGCCAGCCCGTCCAATGCCTAAAATACTTTTCCTGCAGAGCCCTGCAGCGGGAGTAGCTCCCAGGACCCAGCACAAGCCAGGTCTGAGTCAAGCTGCCTGCCCACTGGCTCCTAAAATACTTAGTTTAGAACAAAGTTGCCATTTTGGGAGGGTAGGAGGGGCAGCAGCGCTCCAAGATGCAGCTTGCTTTTCATTCCGTTCCCTGGACTATCAGGGAGTGGGGCAAGTCTTTGCATTCCATGCATGCCTCTTGCACCTAGCTAATGAAGGGAGTTTACCAGCCAGGTGTGAGACTTGCATTCCATGCATGCACTGTCCCCGGGCTCCCTGATTAGTCCAGGAAATGGGATGAAAAACTAGCCGCATCTCAGAGCACATGGCTGCTGCCTGCTACCCCCCAAAATGGTGCCCTTGGTGCAGAGCCACAGTGGGGGGTAGTTGCTGGACCACAAGCCAGGACTGTGGTGCAGTGCTAACCAGTATTGATCCATCATGTAGTCAACAACATTTTTGTTGACTATACAATTAATGAATTACATGCTTCTTAACATCCCTAACTTTATTACTAATAACCCCAAAGTGACACACACTGCAATGTCTGCCTGTGGATAATGGCTGTCAGCAGAAAGCACCACTGACTATGACTTAGTCTTTGTTTCCTCTTGCACCTAACTCTGCTCGATGCCATTTCAGAATTCTCAGGATTTCCATATTTAGTGAAGTTTCAGTATTGACGCTAAGTGTCCTGTAGCACATCACACCAAATAATTACAATTTTTAAATTTGAAGATAGGGCTTAGGACAGTAAACACTGGGCCACTTCAGTTTCGTGAGAACTGCAGTCTCCATGATCCCTTGTTTGGAAGGTCTCATCTACTGCAAAAGGAGACATAAGGATGTATGAATGTCTTGGAAACGTAAGTCTTGCAAATCATTTATGGAGACTGACAAAAGTAGTTCATGAAGTTATGAAACAGTTACAGATGGAGGGTTTTTTTTTTAACCTAGGGCTAGGTGAACAGTGATTAATTTTCTGAAAGTGGCATAGATGAACATATTGTGGGAGGAAGAGAGGATATTATATGTCTTCAGAGTAAAAACCTAGGTCCCCCCCCCCCCCCAATATGTCTTATTCTTAAGACAGGTCTATGCTACAAAATGATTTTGGTATATCTGTCAGTCGTGTGTGGGAAAAATACACACCAGTAACACAGTTATACCCACATAAGTGTTGGTTTTTTTTTGAAGTGCAAACTTGCGTTTATTCTCTTTTGACTAGTTGTAGTTTTCCTGAGTGTTTTAATCCCCTCACAGGCCATGCCTTCTCTCTTGCTACACTTCTTCACAGTGTCTCCATGTGGAGTATGAAAATGATAATGTCAGTATTTGAGTGGCTGCTAAAGCTCTTCCACCTTCAATCATATTAATTAAATAAATTAATTAATTAATTACAGCAGCCAGGGCCGGGTTCAATATCTGGGGGACCCTTTTCATTCATCTCACACAGAACCATCTCACACTTCCCTACCCAGTAGCCTGGGAAATTCACGCACCCCTGGGCACCTCTGAGAGGCAATGCTTCCCCACTCACAAGTACAGAGTCTGAGTGTAGAAAAGAAACTTTTAATGAAAGCGGGAGAGAGGTCACATGGCATTAGCTTGGGAAAATATCACGAACAGTTCATAACCCCCCATGAGTAACCATCCCAGCTCAAATGGCTTGTGCAATGTCCTTTGCTGCTCAGGCTCACTAGTCCAACCATGTAAGGGTTCCATTCATTTACCCAAACTTTCTCCATACCCCACTTCAAAAGCCCCACTTACAGCTCTGTCCAGTCAGTGCAGACCCTGACACATCATCCTGATGACTCTACTCATTGAGCCTGAGGCCATGCTACCTTTGTGCTGCTCCTGTGGTCTGTTTGCTCTGCCAGCCACTTTTGCTGCTGCCTGCCTGCCGCTCGCAATGGGTCTGGCTCCAGGCCAAACCAGTGACTTCAGCTCTTAGTGGTTTCAACTCTAACTACCACCTAGGCTGGCCAAAAGATTCCATCTTCCAGTGGAATAACAAAAAGACTCCTGATGGAGTCTGCTTTAGGCCTATCCTTGGAACGGGGGGGAAGGGAAGGGAGGGGGAAGAAACAGGTTGAACCATTCTTACAGCTCATACCTGGCATGTATGAAGCAGGCTGGCTCAAGCCCTTTCCCCTCAACTCAGTTCACTCAACTCTGGAAGGGGGAGGTTTGTTTATCTGAGACCCCTTACAATGATGGTATCTCTCCTGCAAGCATCGGTGTTGTATTCTACGGTTCCCACATATGCAGTCAGTCTGGTTTGTGACCCCCTCAACAGCCCAAATAAGTTACAATACACCACTTCCATTCTAACAACCGATCCTCCATCAGCCCCAGCTTCCTTTCCCATCCCAGCATGAGCTGTATTTGCATATCAACACTTAATTATCTTGCAGGGCTAAACAACTTTAGCTGGCTGCATTGCAAGCAATCCTTTAGTCTCCTGGCTTACATAAATGTTGTCTTGTCTCACTCTTGCAAATAGTCGTGATCCCTGCATCTCTGTTGTTCTCATAGGGCATGTCTACACTACCACCCTAGTTCGAACTAGGGTGGTTAATGTAGGCAACCGAAGTTGCAAATGAAGCCCGGGATTTAAATATCCCGGGCTTCATTTTCATCTTACCGGGCGCCACCATTTTTAAAGCCCCGGTAGTTCGGACTCCGTGCTCGCGGCTACACGCGGCACGGAGTTGGTAGTTCGGATTAGGCTCTCTAATCCGAACTACCGTTACTCCTTGTTCCACGAGAGAGTCTAATCCGAACTACCTACTCCGTGCCGCGTGTAGCCGCGGGCACGGAGTCTGAACTACCGGGGCTTTAAAAATGGCGGCACCCGGTAAGATGCAAATGAAGTCCAGGATATTTAAATCCTGGGCTTCATTTGCAACTTCGGTTGCCTACATTAACCACCCTAGTTCGAACTAGGGTGGTAGTGTAGACATACCCATACATTCACATAGATGTAGCCCTTCACTGTGGTGCTAGTGTTCCATGTTTCCTGGAGAACTCGTGAAATATTTTGCTTATCAGTGCAGTCTATTGTCATGTTAAACAAGTGCTGTGAAAACTAATCTGGGAGCAGGGTGAAAAGGTGCTGGTGAGTGTAAAATACATTGTCCATTAAGGAAAAAAGGAACTGAGAAGGCTGGAGAAGTGAGCACTCTGGACAATCAGAAAGAGGAGCAAGTAGATTGTTATAATGGTGACTCAGTCAGTAGGGACAATTAGAGTTTACCTCTTTACTCCCTCTTTCTATTTATTTTTGGTCCCTTTCTCTCCTGGTTCTGTCAGCTGACGGTCAGGGCAGTGTGTGTGTGTTACACCCAAGTCTTCAACTGCTGAGACACAGTCTCGTTGCAGTGGGCAGCCTAGGAGGCTGGAGGGCGCCCCGAAAAATAGTTTAACATCTGTGACTTTACTGCTAGGACCGGGGTCCCGTCGCAGAGGGCAGCCAACAGGCTCTCAGACGCCCCGAGTTTATAGGAAGAGCTTATTACACCTTAGATTTCAGCTGCTAGAATTCGTAATTCCTTCGCAGCGGGCAGCCTTGGGGAAAGACTGAAAGGTGCCCCAGTGGATTCTGCCACCTGGGTGTGACACAAATCCAAATGCCCAAGCTCTCCCTATATCTGTCCCTAATGACCAGCTGAAGTTCTTCTAAATTGTGCTTGGTTCTGTTACAGCAACTGAAGGAGTCAGGTTAAAACTTAAACAGTTACAGGTTTATTGAGGAAGCTTATAAATCATATGGTTGCAATGGCTATTGTTCTATTAACTGCTAGCAAAATATAGATCTTAAAAATGGTTACAAAGAAGATAAAGATAGAAAAATAGAAATAATGGTACCAACTAACAGCTTACTCTTTCTATGTGTACACTTAAGACATAGGACCACATCCAGGTACAATTTTTACCCCCTTCTGTGCCTCTCGACTCCAGCATGTCAGGCCAGGGCCGGTCCCTCAATTCCTAGGAAAGACGAAAATACGAGGTGGGCGTCCCCATAAAACCTCGGGAGGTCAAACACCTAACCCGACCAGCAGGTAGAGGGTAGAATGACACTCAAAGTGAGTGTGTGCTGGACCCATCTTTTATACCCATTTTGGGTCACGTATTTCTCTTTCTTATCTGTCATGCCAAATGGGGCTGGTCTGTCTTTTGTGAGACCAGTTCTTACAAGGGAGTTGTGAACTTAATTTATACTTGTAAGAGAGATAACTAAATTGGAATTACTGGGGATTCTTTTCTCAGTGGGAAATTCCTCTCCCAGGGACTGTGTGTGTGTTCGAATCAACATGGGGGCCAGCCGGAGCAGTTCTCGCAGCCTCGAGGCCAGCTTATTGACTTAATCGCTCTCTCTCAACATATCTGTTTTTTCAGCTTCTCAGGATCAGATGAACCAGCATAGACTATGCTGATTTTACTGCTCCTTCTCTGCCCTGTATGCTTCAGAGAGGCAAATAAGATGGATGATATGGGGGGTTGGTCTGTCTGGCTACAGGTTCTAGCCTGCCTTTGTTTTCCTTTGTTCCAGACAATCCATTTGCTCTACATCTTACGTTGCATGAACTCAAGTACAGCTTTTCATGCCCGTATACTTCCTTACTAGCCTTTTAAATTCTAGACTTTCCCCAATGGCCTTAATTAAATCCAGAATTTTATATAAACATTTTTATAAATTAAAACTGAACAATGAATAATTGATTTGAGAGGTTGTATAATCAGGAACATACATTGATTCCCAACACGTGTTCCTTACCCTACATTACTGATTGCATGGGACCAGAAACAGAGTTGAAAGATGAATAAGTTTAACTCACATAAACTCACCCACATTTCTTAGTGTTGAGGACAGAATGCCGCTTGTGTGGCCAGCCTAGTTCAGCACAGGATTCCCCCACAGAAAGGCAGAGAAAGGAGAGTGATGCAGTGGAGGCTGCTCTCCATTGAATAACATATGCCATGCTCACAGAAGAGATGTGATGTGGCCCTGGGTTATGCTGGTGTATGCCATGATCCTCCATTCTCAAAATAAAAATCATACTAAGTGCTATGGGCAGTGAGGTTCTTGGTTCTAATGCAGTATATTTAATTTAAGTCCACAGGTACTGTTTGCTTTCAATCTCTGCTCCACTTTATTTATAAAGTATGTGGACCTCTATGCTCCCTGCCCCCGCTTCTCTAGAAATGTGGACGTATTCGCTGGATCTCTGCTTTTTTAAAAAAAAAAAAAAAAAAAAAAAAGGGAGGGGAGGAAGATGAACTATGAGGCATTAAAAGGGAAAGAAAGAGAGAGGGGGAGAGAGAGGGGTTTTTCCATATGGCCATGTTTGTGATTTGCAGCTAATTGTCCTGAGCTATGCCATTATGGCTGAGGGGACTAATTTAGTACTCCAAGGGAGGAGAAAATACCAAATAATGTAAATATGCTAGCATAATTCCTGGAAGATGAAACCTATGATTATCTTTCTTTTTCTTTTTTTTCCCCTCTTTGTTAATCTAGCACTAGACTTCAGTCAGGTATGCATGTTTCTCCAAAAGGAAAAATGTGTCCCAGCTGATTAGAGTCCATGTATTCATACCTTGTATGTGGTGTTTGCAATAGATCATTAACAATGGACTAATTTAAAAGACAAAACTTTGCCCTCAGAGTATGTCTCCCAGTAACATTGAAGAATGCTTTGTGGGGGCAAGTCTTGGCCTGGAAATTATTTCTGAGCAGTGGGTGACTTACAGTGGAATTGGACAACAGTGTTTTGATTCCAGTGAGAAGACCATAAACTTGTATTGGCAGATATTAAATACTTGCATGTCTTTATCCTCCCTGAACATCTTATTAACATGCTCACATTTGTATAACCTTTACATTAATGGCAAGGATCAAGTCACTGAACAACCTGGCATATGTATATCTGAAGAAGTTGCTCTTCTATACTATCTGCCATCTCTGAGAAGCAATGTCCTATACAAATGGTAAGAACCCAAGTCAGAAATGCTTTTTATGATGTCCTAATTCTTGCATAAATCTTTCTGTAAAATAGTTAACCTAACACATACTGGGTATATTATCACATCAGATTCCAAAGCTGAGCTCACTCAACTTTTTGGACAAAGATAAATATACTAATTTGGACAATTTGAGACAGGGATACTATGAGAACTTATATCCCTAGAATTGATAATTTCCAAACTACTAAGACTGCAATTCTTTGGCCAGATTTATCCCATATTCAAGCTGTCCTGAATATAACTAGCTATGTAAATTCCCACCTAAAATATGTAGAGAACAGCTATTCCCTTTCATAATTAACAAACAAAGGAGAGCCTTATTGCAGGAATGACCTTGACAGAGTAGTCTCTTGGTAGACATTCTGTGAAGTTCAAAAGTCATAAATACTTCAAATATTCAAATTCCTTTTGGTATCCCAACTAATTTCAGAAAATCACCTCACATAAGGTTTGGCCTATTTGCTATCAATTATCAGAGCATGCATTTTAAATCTAATTAAATTTGCATAGTTGTATAATCTGAGAGTAGCTAGGATGTTTGCCACTTCCTGACTAAACTAGTGCATCAAAGAGCTGGTGTCTGGTTTGTTTGGAATTCCCATTTTTTTTAATCAAACAAGGATTTATGTACGTACCTTTCTGAGCCTGACTTATCTTTGAAATTTGGCATACATTCACAAACACTCTGGCAAGGCTCTTCACTGTTATGCCAATTACATGCTGCTGCATCATGGGATCTGTTGGAACATACAAAAATGGAGACTGTGAATGTGCCATATATGTCAAGTGTCATTCACCTCTTTCTGAATTGCAAATTACTTTCAGTAAGCTACCAACATTAATAGATCACATATAAGGCAGGGTGTTTGTAGCATCTGTCAATGAACTGTACACCAAATGGTCTATTAAAAGATTAAGATTCTATTCTCAGTTACATTAAGGCATTAGCTACATTGCTGAAGTTGTGTAAAGGGGCCTTCTAGACTGAGAATTATGCGCACAATAGTTCAGATAAAACTACTTCCATAATAAAGTGAATACCCCCCCCCAGAGGAAGAGGAAACCTTATTTGGAATGATAATGTTATGACAACACCCTGATGCAAAAGCCATGAATGGAAGAATTGAGTTGTGAAATTCTCCAATGATTGTTGCACAAAAGGCTTCTCAGAGATTAATCCCAGACACAAACTGCAGGCACTTAATCATCAGTAGTTTTTTTTAAAAAAATATTAATTTTTTTGTCTGTCTTGAGCAGCAACACTTTCTTTTCAGTACTGTTTATTGATGCATAAGGTCTTTCCTATTGAGAATATTAACACCCTTTCTATACATACAACATCAAGAGGTTAAAGACATGTTTATAGAAAGTCTTCTCTTTATAAAATGAATTTAGTAATGGTGAAAAGTGCTTCACTGGAAAGCCTGGAAAGTGAAATTTACCACAACTGAAGAAGTGTGACAGGAATTGTGATGTTCAGCAAAAGCTTTCTTTTGTATTAATCTGTCCATGAGCCATGATGTTTGGGAGTGTGTTCAAGATGTAGGCTAGACAAGATACAGTTATAGACCAAGGGTGTGTTTTGAATTGACTTTTGAACAATAAGGGATGAAATAGGAGCATTTTATTGCTCAGAGGAAACTGTGAGGTAATTTCCTTCCACACTCTGCTTTCCAGTGAGTGATCACTGCTCTCTGGATATTTTGAGTAATCTAGTAATGGGTGAAGTGCAGAAGGGTATCAATAGGAATTTGACTGAAAGGCATTTTCTGTCTCCTGTTGTGCAAGAACAACACAGCTAGTTGATTAATAGCATGTAGTGCATCCATAATGTAAGACCAGAGAGCCCTTCTATAGATTGATGCAGGTCACAGAATAATATTGGTTGTCTTCCAGTTAAAAGGGAGGAGGGAACAATGCTAGATACTCCAGGCAGATCTGGCAGGAGTTTAGTTGAGTCTTCCTCCATACCTGCCCCTTCCCATGAATTCAAGGGCATTCGCTGTAGCTGAAATATAAATTTCCTATATATCAAGAGAAGACAAGACTACTTGGTGTCTCTAAAATGTTTAATGAACATCACCATCTGTTTCTCATGAAAAATAAATGGTGTCTCCTTTCTAATTCTGTCCTCATAATATGAGAACATATGGGCATGTGAAGAAATTCTCAACAAACAAAGGCTTATATCTCAGAAGTCCTGATGCAGCAGGACTTGACTCTTATTTGTAATCTTGATTCTCTTACTTCCCTTGAAGTAAGAGACCTTTGGCATCCAGGGACTGTGACAATAAGAGTTGTACAAATACCTGGGATACATGGCTAACCTAGAAGCACTCAGAGTTTGTGGTTGGAGGTCAAGGTTAAATAATATACCTGCATATTAGCAAGGGTTGAGTAACTCTGATTAATGGTATTTATCCGTTCACTTCACATCAACAATTCTTTTTCGCTTTCACACACAAGCATACTGCTGTAGAGACCAGGAAGGTGTTCCCCATTCCTTGTAAGAGGCTACACAATTGTTTGTCTACTGCAGTGAACTTCCACTGTCCCTGAAACTATAGGTATGAATCTCAGCCACTGATGGGCTATCAGGACCTATTGAACCACAGTGACTCATTTGGGTTCATCCCTGACTTATAATAGCTTGTCACCATCTGCCCTGCAACTCTAGGTGCTTTAAATGGTATGCTGCTGTGGTTCCCAGCCTAGACCCGAGCAGCCCCCACTCCAGCAGAAACAGTGTAGTGCTGGAGCTAGAAATGTGGCGTGTGCTGCAGCACATCCTGGTTTGAAGTGGTTTCAACCACTTTACAATTTGGTTAAACAACTCTCAACACCTGCACTATACACATTGTTTTAGCACCCCTGAAAAGGGGATCTGGAGTTGCTGGGCACGTGGTGCCACAACCCCTTATTGGTCTGGGTAGAAGCCCAAAGTGTCACACTGGCAGAGTCAAACAAGGTTTACATGCAGGTTGCCCTTTAACCGAGGTATACACATAAGCACTGATAAAATAACTTGTGATTTCTCAAGTGAGATGTCTGGGAACAGTTATAGGTTATCATTTTATTTTCCATTTATTTTGATGAGGAAATAGAGCAAAGGAAAGTACAAAAATGAGGAGCAACAAAGGCAAGAAGAGCAAAGAAACCTATGCTGAGCTCACCAAGAAGCAATTAGAAGAGCTATTTGTGTAGGAGGGGAAAATCTGTCAGCAGCCCCTCAGAAGAAATCTGAGCCTAATGGTCGTATGGCAATTGTCTGACATAGGACACTTGCTCCAAATAGGGGCCCAGAAGGAGTCCCTCTTTCTCCTGCATTCCCTGCAAGGGGACCAAGCAGATTGCTTCTCTAGATGCCTCAGCAATGGGGAAACATCCAGAGTTGTGCAGGTGGTAGTGGAAAAGGCTGCAAGGGGAGGCCAGATGGATAGAGCTGGAGGTCAGGTATCTGAGAGGTTATAGTCCTGGAGCAAGTTGACCAGGGCGCATACAACCAGCTCAAACAGAAGAGGGTTAAGTCGAACTTGAAGGGCCAGAAGGAAAGACATAATGGTGCGCCTGATCACAGTGTGAGTGAGAGAGACCCTATTGCTCTGCTTGTCACATGAGTCCTAGACACTAAAGGTTATCTTGGGATTCTGACAGCAGAAATGTGGGAAACTGTATTTTCTTGATGTGTTTTCTGTGATAATGTAACAAGGTTGAGCCCAGGAGCTCAAGTATGCACTTGCAATAACCAGATTCAATGAAGATACATCCTCAGCCACTGGGAAACTGACTGTGCCGAGTGGGGTTTTAGCCAGGGATCGCTAAAGGCAGTCAGAGCTAGGAAATTTCTGTAGGTTAGTACCCTGCTGAGAACAGGGAAGACTGGGCAGCCTCTGGAACAGCTAGACAAGCAGACTTCCCTGTTCTCAGCAGAGGGAGGAAAAAAGTAGGAAAACACAGGGACAGCTAGAAGGTGCTGTGGTCCAAAAACTGTGGAGAGGAGCTAGCATAGCTATGGGTCAGAACTATACTGGGACTAGGGCAGATGCAAGGTGGTTAGAGATGTAAAAATTAGTTTAATCAACTAGTTGGTGGACTTTCATCAACTAGTTAATTAGTCAATACGCGGGAGAGCCACAGCAGAGTTAGCTCTAGGCCCCAGGAGCTAACCCCACTGTGGCTCTGCCTTTTAAATGTATGAAGAGCCATCATGCTCTTAATACATTTAAAAGGCTGAAGTGCAGCAGTGAGAACCTGGCATGAGCCAGGCCAGCTGATTCCCAGCTTGTGCCAGGTCCCCACCGGTGTGCACTAGCCTTAAAAAGCAGAGGGGCAGCATCTGGGATTGGGCGCAAGCTGGGAATCAGCTGATTCCCGGCTCATGCCCAGTCCCTGCTACCCCCCTGCCTCCTTTGCCCCCCACTGAGACAGTGCTGGGGTGAACTGGCTTTTAAGTTGGCTCCCCCCAGCATCTGCTCTTGCTCTTCCCCTCCCTTCCTTGGCTGGCTGAAACAGATGGGTACAGGGTGTTGGCGTTTCTAGCCTCCAGGGAGGAGGTGCAGGGTTATTGTTGGAAATGCTTTGTGTTCATGCTCCTCAGTGTGAAAGAAGATATTTGCATTATATGCAACCATACTTAAGTTGCCGCCCTTGGTATGTGTTGTATCATTGTGGCCCCCAGAGCTTCCAAAGTTGAGTAGCCCTGTAGTACAGTATTACTGGACACAATCAATTGGTTCAACTTCTCATCATTTGATGTTCAGATCATATGCCTTTACAGTTTCCCACATTTGCTAGTTGGATGGTTTTATTTACCTCGCATGTGAATGTTCTCTCATTATGTCTGCTTGTCTGACCTGCATGGTTGTCAGGCAAATACATGTTCCATTCTCTTGTCTAAAGCAGAGTGCTTATGCATTCCTTGCCAAAAACATTTTAAGAATATAATTCTAGCACATCCATTACTCTATGTATACTCTCCATGTATCTATCACACAAGAATTTTGGGGTGTTAGCTGTTAGTATACGATACAGATTAAACAGTGTGTTAGGTGTAGTGTGCGCTAGGCCTGGTGAGTTAGACACAGAGTAGTGAACTGCTAATATGACACAGAGGTCCAACCACAGACTAGCTTGTATGACAAATCTTACATACTCTATATATAGGCGTTTTTTAAACTGTGTTCTGTTTGGGTTTTTTTGCTCCGCTTTTCCTTGGGGCAGAATTTCCCAAACAGTGCTCTGCAGAAACCTGGGGTTCCGTGAAGTGGAACTCAGGGTTCCCCGAAAAATTCTGCCTCCCCTGTCTCCTGCAGAGCCCTTATAGCGCCTGCTGCATCTGCCTCCTCCCCAGCCCGCAGGATGGCCCCTGTCCCACTGGGCCTCCGGTGCTATGCAGCCGCCTCCTCCTCCACGTGTGCAGGTGGCAGCTTTTACAGCGGCTGCTGCTGCTTGGAGGGGGAGGGGTGACCAGAGCTGAGGAGCTGTTCCTGGACCTCGGCGTTGTAAAACTGCCGCCTGCAGGGAACCTGGCTCAGGCTCTGCTGCCCTCCTCCCCTTGGGGTGTGCTCGGGCTCTGCTGCCCCTCTCCCCTCAGCTCAGACTCTGCTGCCCCCCATGTGCTGCTGCGCGCGCTCTCTCTCTCTCTCTCTCTCTCGCCCTCTCGCCCTTGCGCCCCTCCCCAGCCTGCTGGCGAAGTGGCAGAGTTTAATCTGGCGGGGATGGTTGGGGTTTCTACTCCCCGCCCCCTCGCCCTGCCAGTGGGGTGCCAAGCCAGATACGTGGCCCCCCTCTCCGCTTCCCTCCCCCTGCCAGCTTGCTCTGAAAACCTGCCCCAAATCCCCTCCTGCACCCTCCCTCCTGGCTGGACACCCTGCCCAATACCCACCCGCTCCTGGCCAGACATTCAGCGCCAAGACCACCCCTCTACCCTCCCTCTTGGCCAGACACATGACCTTATTTAGCATTTGTTTATTATTATCCTTACTTTTTTTTGTGGTCTGCGTTTCTAGCCCCATGTACCATACTGTTGTTAGGGTAGTCTTCCTTGGTGGGGGGGGGGGGGGAAGTTGTGGCTCATTTCAGTTCCCAGGACTGGTGGTTGGGTTTGGGTTTTTTTTTGTTGTTTTTTGCTGCTTGTTCCCCATTAAAAAATATTGTATGGTGTTCCTCAGTTTTAAAAAGTTTACATTGTTCTATATATCCTGAGGAAGCAAAAACAAGCATGTGATGTGGTAGCATGTGGTGATCCTACCGAGTGTCAGCTCTTCATTTAACTTGCTCACTGGGCACCTAAAACCCTCTTTAAAAGAAAACAGAGATATGCCAAACCCAAGCTTCTGTAATAGGCAGACAGCATAAGGTGCATGGTGTGTGTAGATAGAGAGAGAGAGTTTTTTTTTTCCAGTATCACTTTTTTTCAGAATGACTTCTGCCCATACTGTTATCTTGATCCTGTCTCATCACATTTGAAGTACACAAAATGAAAGGCAATGCATTTTTACTTAATACAGATGTACTCTAGTTTTCTATATTTTCATATATATCTTATAAACAGAAATTTAAATGAAAGAAATTTAATTTTTGGAGGGTAGGAGGAGGGTTGGTTTGAATCCCCATTTGTACTAAGTGTGCAAAAACTTACTGAGGAAATGCTATCTGCTCTACTCCTCAATTTCTTTTAGAAAGTTTTCAGTAATCAGACTCCCTGTCAATAGAGATCTACATAATGAATTCCTAGTTAGTAATCGAAAACTGTTTAGTGAAAATTAAATATTGCAAATATCTCTTGTGCTAATATTCACCAAGTCTCCATAGTTTGTGTTCAGCTTTCACTTTGACACTGGGATTCTTGCTGCATTATTTAGGTGAGTTTTGGGTTACAGCTTCGTTTGGTAGGGTTAGCTTCTAACAAGTTCCAGAAATAGTAGAGTTGCTCTTTGCATGCAATCCTTGTTTATCTTTGTGCAGTCTTATTTGCTTGAATGCTTTCTGTGGATCTCTGAATATTGGGCTTACTAATCCTCTATAAATTCATTGAATTGTTTTGTAAGCACTATTTGCTATTACTGTTTGAATTTTTAAATTTTCTATTCCTGGTGTATATTGTTAGAATAAGTACTTTACTGTTGGCTAGGAAAAGCATGACCAGGAGGGCCAATTCCTGCAATTACTTTTTGTAATTGTTCCTTTGGTTAATTTGACTTTTTAAATATTTTTTGTCATAGTCATGGGTTCTTTTTATTCATTAATTTTACAAGCATTTTCAGTACCAGCTGACATTCATATTGTCTTCCTTCTTTCCACAGCTGTGGTGATGTTAGCAGCAGCTTGTTAGTCCTTTTTTTTTTTTCTTTTTTTTTTTTTTTTCCCCCTTTCCTACAAACTGCTTTTGGTTGCAGATTACAATGTGCTGAGCTGCTTTTGTGCTGGGTACAGTTTAAATGCCAGCCATTGAAATTCATTTTTTTTTATTCCCTGCACACTCTTCTGATTAATGTGAAACATGTTTCCTAATACATGTTAATTTGCCTTTGTAAGACTGAAGGGTCTCATTGTTTTCTTTATTAGCTGAAGTTACAAATCAGTTTGCCTCCTGTACAGCAAATGGCTTTTATTCTTTGAAGACAATGGAAATCACATTGGAATCTCGGGGTTTTTTTCTATATTTCCTTCCTCTTTCCCCCTCAGTCTGAGTAATGTTACTCTGAAATATACCATTCTTGTATAAGGGCACACTGTTAATACTGCATGTTATAATTAAACCCAATACAGAAATATAAATTAAGTTGATTATACATATTTAAAGAATTTTCCATGGTGTGTGGGGTGGTTTTTTTTTTTTTTTTTGAGGACTTGAGACGTAGGTTCAGTTTTCTGCTCCACCATAGATTTCATATCTGATTTTAAGAAAGTCACTTATTCTGTCTGTGCCTCCATTCCCTACCTGTAAAATGAAGAGAAGAGAATAATACTTACTTTCGTACTTAAGAACTTGAGCAGCTGAGATGCTACAATGGGTGCCCAATAGAAGATTGTAACAAAATGTGTTATAAAAAGAGAATGTTAGTAGACTTCTAAGTTAACAATTCTGTAGTGTGATCTGAACCATGTGCTTCTCTGCCCTATTAGTAAGCCCAATATGTGTTTTTTGCATCTGCAAACTGTTCCCAAAGTCATGCTTGAGCAACCACGTTGAATTGGAAACCCAAGCCTCACAATTATGCTGACATGTCCAGGCTGCTCTATATAGACCTCAGTCAAAATAGCTTCTGTGGGCATATACGATTGTATTTTAGAGTTCCTTCTACCTTTACCAACAGCAGCTGCTTTAGGGTGTGTTGCATGGTGGGTTGTGGGCGAACTCATCTGTCCATCCATTTGACATTGAACAGAAGCATTTGAATGGTTTTAACGTGACTGCACATCTATCCAGTGCTTTTTGTGTCCACGTGCTCCAAGTAAGTAGACCCATCAACACGTTTTCCAACCCAAAGGATGAACTTCTACGCCTTCCTTCGGTTCTGTTTTGAGAAATCTGTGAGACATTGGGGGTTGTGGCAGTTTTTGAGCTCCCAAAGACCCTTCTTGGAAGGGATTGCTGAGATGCCAGCTGTGACCTTGCTGATGCTGCTCATGCCTATTGCCTTTGCTGCATGTTCTCCCTGTGTCTACCATCATTCTTGAAGTGGAGGTGCGAGTACAGACTGGTGGGGTTGCATCGTTATGTCGACCTGGCATGACCAACTGTAGGTCCAGAATTTTTATACAAAGAAGCAGATGCTTCTGGAGGCTTTGTAATCACTTGGCCCTACCCCTGAGCACCAAGGCACATGAGGATGGTTGTGCCAGTTGTGACAGAGCAGGGGGTGATACAGCAGGTTAAAGAGCTTGATGGAAGGGGAAAGAGGCAGAGAGAGTCAGCAATCCTGGCTAATTAGGAGCAGCTGCAAAATCAATTAAGGCCCAGGTGAAACCGATTGGGGCTGCCTGGAGGCCTATTTAAGACCTTTTCCTGTGAGCATGGAGAGAGGGTTGTGAGAGTGGGGAGCGAATTGAGAAGAACTGAGAGAGTTTGGAGAGCTGTGAAGGAGTTTTGGAGAGTGGAGGAGGAGTTTGGAGAGAGAGAGAGACACCGGAGGAGCCAAGAGAACAGCATCAACCTTGTTAAATGACTATGGGGAGACAACAAATCTCAAACCAAGGAGAGTAAGCCATATTACTTTGATTACTAGACTGCAGGGCAGTGGGCTAAACAGGGGTCAGGGCCCAGGAGTGGGACTGACCCTGCCACACAGTCCAGAAGGAGGGATACTATGGCCATCTGGAAGCTGGTTACCCCAGACTACCAGTCCATAGCCAACCAATTTGGAGTTGGCAAGTCAACTATGGGATCGGTTGTGGAAGAGGTTTGAGGTGACCAGGACTGTGATGCACCCAGAGAGGGTGGTCATAGCAAATGCTCCTGAAAGTATTTGCTGGGTCTGTGAGAATGGGCTTTCCAACTGTGCTGGGGCTATTGAGGGGACTCATGCCTATAGTTTACCCTCCACAAGGAGCATATGAGTACACAAATCGTTATGCTACTGCAAGGGCAGATCCATGGCTCCAAAACACTGATGCAATGGCAGGGTGCACGATGCCTGGATTTTCCAGAGACTGTTATAGCTTGCCTGTGAACTTAAAAGCTCACTATTTTCATCCTATGACACTATTACAAAGGGTGCCACTGTCCCTACTGTTGTCCTAGAGAACACCATGGTGTCACTTTTTGAATTTAATCTTCTGGATGGCTGTCTGCCTGTTGGAGCCAAGAGGAGGTTATGTGGGTGCCATCTCTGCTCAGCAGGTTGGCATGCCTCACTGTGGGTGCTTTGCTTGCTACTTGTGCTTGTCAGCCGAAATGGTCAGGGCAGTGTGTGTGTGTGTGTGTGTGTGTGTGTGTGTGTGTGTGTGTGTGTGTGTTACACCCAAGTCTTCAACTGCTGAGACACAAAGTCTCGTTGCAGTGGGCAGCCTAGGAGGCTGGAAGGCGCCCCGAAAAATAGTTTAACGTCTGTGACTTTACTGCTAGGACCGGGGTCCCATCGCAGAGGGCAGCCAACAGGCTCTCAGATGCCCCGGTGTGTGTGTGCGCGCTATACACCCGAGACTTCAACTGCTGAGACCGGGTCCCTTGCAGTGGGCAAGCTGGAGGACGTTGACGGGCACCCCAATAAGTTTATATGGAGAGCTTATAACACCTGCAGATTTTAGCTGCTAGAATCCAAGATTCCTTCGCAGCGGGCAGCCTTAGGGAAAGACTGAGAAGTGCCCCAATGGATCTGCCACCGGGGAGTGACACAATCCAAAACGCCCAAGCTCTTCCTATACCTGTCCCTTTGACCGGCTGAAGTTCTTTTGTTTGTGTTCGGTTCAGGTACAGCAGCACGGGTTCAAGTCAGAAGCTTGACACCCACTAGCTTATTATAGGAGAAAGAAAGAGAAAATAAAATAAAAGAAACTTGGTTCTATATATAAGTGAATGAGGACATCCCACTTATTCCCAAAGTTTATAGCTAAATCACCTTACCAAAGGCAGTTTACAATAGAAATGAAGCAGTTTGCCTTAAACTATAATAAAGTAACTAAACTTATAACAGAGAGACAATTAAAGTGTACACATAAAGAAAACACATTGCAGGTACAATTCTCACCCCTGCGTTCCAGACTTGGCATGGCCAGCGTCTTTCTCTCAATCCCTCGGGAAGAAGTAGGGCACGAGGTTGGGCGTCCCATGGACCTCGGGAGATAATCAATACCTGCCAGCAGGTGTAGGTGATTGGAGCTCAAATGGGGTGGGCAACTAAACCCTCTTTATACCCCTTGGGTCACATGGGCTTCTTCCTGGTCTCAAGTGGCCAATTAGGAAAAATGGCTTTGAATGCGAAGGGTACAAAGCATAATTCACACCTGGGAAGATGCAGACAATGGGCACCTCTGGTATGTGATGGACGAAGATTCCTCTTCTGAGACAGTGCAGGCGTGTCAATTACTGATACTAGCCATCACGGCGACGGGAGGCCTTCCAGTCGTCAGCTAACCCATTTACTGTCTGGTTTCTGTTTATGGTAGAGTCAGGGACAGGCACCACACCTGCGTTCCCAGGGCATCAAAGGCTGACTGCCTTTCTCTTGCTCTCGGGGGGGGGGAGGGGAAACAAGATGGGGTTTGTGTCTGGCTACAGTGCTCCGTGTAAAAGAGGCCGGAAAATGAGGAGTTCACAGAAGCACCGTTGACATTCTTGCACCATCTTCAGCCAACTGATCACTATTTCAACTAGACCTTCAATACCCGCCACTGCTTGGATGTAGTTTCGCAGAGGTGATCACTTCTTGTGCACTTGGTGAAGTTGAACATCTTGCTTAACTCACATCAGAGGCTAACCTGAATCCAGATGTTTTTCTGGCCAAATAGCACCACGCTGGGTGCAGGCCTTCTAGAGCTGGCCATGGTAATACAAGTGAGTATTGACTGTTTCTGTGGGAAATGAAAGTTTATATACTGAGCTGGCTGTTTCTGGTTCCTGAAAAAGTAGTGGGACATTTTGGGATTGAAGGGGATAACTAAGTATAGCCCCAGGGGATTATGGGATAGTATTGGCAGACTCTCCAGGAGTCTGGAGACCAAGACTTCAGCTGCACTCATGCTGCAAAATACCTGAGCTCTGACCAGGATCATAGCAGTACTCCAGCTCTAACCCATCCCCAGGCTAGGAGGTCCCTCACCTGAATCAGACACAATACTGGAGATTGATTTAACATTATGTAGAGTAAGTGATTTTAACAAGCAAAGCTACAGGGGGAGGTGTGCTAGATCTGAAAGTTTCTGCGGCGGGGGAAATTCCCCATTGTATGCATTTGATCCAGTAGATGGCACTTGCAAGAACAGAAAGGTATGTTAGATTCATGGAATCGAAGATCAGAAAGAACCATTGATCATCTAATCTGACCTCCTGTATCACAGACATAATTCCTGGAACAAATCTTTTAATAAAAGAATCTGTCTTAAATGTATGATGACTCAATTGTTCTTTTGGCTGCCACAATTTCAGACTGTATAAAGCTCTGACTGATGTATAACTTGACTTCTGTTCTGCTATTCTGGCTTGTAAATGTTAGGGCAGGTCTAAACTGTTTTTTGTTTTTCTTTTTAAAAGAGGATATTCAAATTCCACAGGAATTTGCATATCTGCTTCCGCTCTCACTTTTGAAAGAGGATCTTTTGAAAGTGAAAGTAGTCTGGATGCGTTTTTTTTTGGGGGGGAAAACCCCATTTTTGAAAATCGTGTAAACCTCCTTTTTTAAGGAAGAGCATTTTTTTTAAAAAGGGTTTTTTCCTGACAAAGTGTGCAGACTACTTTCTCTTTCGAAAGATCCCATGGGAGTTTGCATATCGTCTTTTGAAAATTCTGCTTTGTCTAGACATAGCCTGTGTTTTCCGTCATTCAGAAGTGGTTAATGCTAGTTTGAATGTTCATGTCATCCTCAATATACTTTACACAACTGTACACACATACACAAAATGAAATGAGCCAGTTCAGAAGTGCTAGAAACCTGAAGAAGGTGCAGGGGCTGAAGATGTGGGAGCTGTAAATTAAGGCTATCTGCCTTAAGATAGATAATGTTCGTATTGCAATGAATGACCTGTTAGTCACAAAATGTTACAACTGGCAATATTAAAGAAAGAAACAAACATACAACTCACTTTTTTGCCCCGCTCCGTTGCTTTACCGTTAACCTCCTTCTCCTCACTCCAGCCTACTTAAACAAGCCCATTGGTACCTGTTGATAGTAGACAGATTAATACCACTGTGGTTTGAGCTAATACTGAACTTGTGTGGTGTCCCTCAATCCACAGTTGGTCCTGGCAAATAAGTTGTTCAAAATCCAGTTGCTGAGAACAGAAACGTCAAGCTCTCATGTCATATAAAAATGGTTTATGCAGAATTTCTGCACAATTGTACTCCTTGAAGGTGACTTGTTGTTCAGTGGCTTGGGGGTTGTGGTGTAGCTGAGGTTCCTATTTTCTTTCACATAAATATGTTCTGTGGTCTTTCACATACAGCTGATCCCTTTTGGCCTATATTTGCTCTTCTGCTGTCAGACAATTTTTTTAAAAAAATTATTCAGTTGAACACCATATTTTGATTGACACTTTTTTCCCTTGAGGCATTTATTTGTTTACTTCTTAAAATCAATCATTTAAAAACTTGAAGTACACTCATTCATCAGTAAGGCTTACAGCCTTTGCCAGCACGACTGAACTCCATTAAAATCACTCTATATAGAAGGTTTTCTGAACAACTGAAAACGTGTAAGTGTTCATGCTAAGCGCAGGAGGTTTAGTGCATGAGTGTATCCAGGCCCTTTCAGAGAATAACAGAGGCCTGGGCCACTTTTAGTTTAGAGACTTCGGTCCCAGCCTCCTGACATATCTAACTTCTCGTTCACAGGGTCATACTAAAACCAAAAGAATATATGAAAATTAACACTTGAGATTTATTTATTAACAATTAAGTCATTCTACCAATAGCATGTATAATGAAATGTAACTTTAATTGTGAGTTTTCACTGCAAGCAAAACTATACTTTAGGAATGCTTTACTGGCTTTGTGTGCAAGCTTGTTTATAATTGAAGACAAATCTAATTTATGTGCAACATCACTCTTAATGTTAAGGATTGAAAGCCCATTCAAATGCTCTTATCCCATTGTAGAATGATGATAGTTCTTTACTTGTTTTAACATGTTGAACATGCATTTACCTGAATCCACTGATGCAGGGAAACTGACAAATATGTAATGCAATTGTGATATTAGGAAATATAGTTGGCAGGATGAGATGAAATATTTCTTGACGCAGTTCTTTTGGCTTGCAGTCCAATTTTAAAGCTGGTGGAATGTATACATTTCAGGAAGACTATCTCATCAGAGATCTCTTGAAATTTTGCTGTTGTATCTTTGAAACTGTTTAGTGGCTGAATATAGATCTTCATCACTTAGTTTTCTGAACTTCAAATCAACGTGTAAGACCAGATTTGATGGAGTCAATAATAAAAAAAATCCACATTGACTTGATAGTGCCTTTCTGCATTAGATTGAGATGTTCGGCTGCAATTGGTGGAAAACTCAGATGAAATGTCAATACCCTGTGCTACTGATTTGGACTCAAAGGATTGCATCCCTTTGATCTATGAATCTTCTGAATATCTTTAAGAAGTTCAGTGTTATCCCTCTCAACATCTAATGTAGCATTGCATGCTTCAGTTACTAGATAAGTTTTATGGGACATTTTTATCAGCTTCATCTACATGAATGACATTAACATGCACTCAAATTTTGATGTATTCTTCTGAATTGACTTAAGCTCAGTGCGAGCCTGTGCTGTAAGCGTAAGAGATTCAAACTAGTTGTACAGCATCTGGACTGTGAGAACAGCTTTACCACAATCAATTCGTGCTGACCATCTCGTTATTGATATGCCATGAAGGGAAATGGGCAGATGCTGCTTCAGAATTTTCCACTTTCGAGGACTGCTGCTGAAGCGGTTGTACAATTGCTGGATTGTTCCATAGTATGTGATTGCTTCCTTGCATGATTCAGCGCAATCAATGCTGAGAAGATTTAGTGCCACAACTGGAGAAAATACAGTTCAGATTTTGCTCAAGAAAGACTGCTTGTACTCTGTTGTGCTTTCCAACCATATTGGCTCCGTTGTCATAGGCTTGGCCAGTGTAGATTCGAAAATTTAATTTGAAGACTTCTAACCTTTCTCTTCTCTTCCAGGTTTTTTTCATGAAATTATCAAACAAAATGAATCGTTCTTCAATTGAAACTTGTAACTTCCTGCAATTTTAACATATTGAACAACCAAGCTTGTCTGTTCTTTGAGAACAATCTGGAGTTGCATCAATAGTAGTTGAAAACTACTTGATGTTGTATCTCTTTAAGAATTGTTGTTTGCACAAATGATCCCATACAGCTCAGTAAACTTGTATTATATTCTGGTAGACACATAATGGATATGCATGCATTTTCTAATTTCTTGTGATTCACAAACACGTTTAACATGATAAAAGTGAGTCATGCTTGCTAAGAAGCTCAAGTATACCAAGGAAGTTTCCATTTGTAGGGTAATTGATACATTGACTGGAACCAAAAAAGCCAATCCCTGTTCAGAGAAAAAGACATTCAGTATGCGCTCAAGGGGGTTTTCCAGTTATCAGTTTCTGTGTTTTATTTCACTCAGGAGTAAGCTTTCAATTGAACTGTCAGCTAGTGCTGCTTTACTAGCTGATTTCCATGTTACCTTTATGCAAGACTGAAGTTTCATGTGCAGGTATTTGGTCTTTCAACTTCCTCCAACCTCTACCAATGCTCTAATTGGATGGATTAGACAGTACTAATGCATTTGAAGTATTGCTGTTAAAAATGAGGCGGGATACACAGTACAGAGCCTGCTTTTCCATGCTCCAGCAGAGTCAGTCTCTTGTGTAGATCTCTCCATTTGGAAATTTTTGTCAGCAGACGACGGGGGAAATGCATGATTTTTAGTATCTTTTGGTATATTATGTGGAATCTGAAAACAACTAACTTTGAGAAATGACCTGCATTTGAGCCACATGGTCCTTATCAAGAAGTTCAATATCCGGTTCTCATGCTGCTTTTTTTTACATTATGACTACCACTGGACACAAGTTTTTGCTCTTGCTGCTCCGAGGTCCTTATTTCCTCCCTGCACAGTCTCTAAAATGAGTGTAGATTCTTCTTCATCTATCGCTACTGTTGGCTTTTCTGTGTCTTGATTAATGACCCCAGTTTGAGGCAGTGGCGTTGAAATGTGATTTGTGGATACAAAGTTTTCATCTTCAGACATGAAAGTGTCAGTATGGTCACCATCTAATGGCTGAGGCATCTTTTCTATAAGAAATTGTTATTTTTCACTGTTAATGGCTACTTCACTCTGTTGCTTTTGCCATCTCTTACTTGCACCGCTTTCAAATCTTTGCCTCATTTTTATAAAAGGGTTCTTTTAACACATAGTAACATAATAAATTAATTTTGCTAACAGCTATTGGTTATACACATTTTATATACAAATTGTAATTGTATGTACTTTGCAATTAATATTATAGACCATAAAGTCGCGAGTATAGTGCACGCTTTTTTCCCCCCCGTTTTTAATGTCAAAGTTGAGGTACGCATTATCCATAGGAGGTTTTTAAAAAAAGTTTTAAACTCACCCTCGGCAGGCGCGAGCTGGACAGGGGGAGGGGGGCGCCAGGCATGGGCTGGGCTGGGCTGGGGGCGGCCGGCAGCTGGGTGGGGGAGGCTCCCCCTGGCAGGCATGAGGACAGCTGGGCAGAGGAGGCTCCCCCGGCAGGCATGAGCTCGGTGTGCTGGCAACTGGGCGGGGGAAGACCCGACCCCCCCCCCCCCTCGCCCGGCAGGCGCAAGCTCAGCTGGGCAGAGGGTTCGGCGGCAGGCGCGAGCCCCTTCCTTTCTATGCATACCTTAAAATCTTGAGTATAATGGGGGGCACATTATAGATAAGAGTTTAGTTTATTCAAGAATTTTTACCTTTTAAAAGGCAGATGCATATTATACATAGGTGAGTATTATACTTGAGACTTTTATGGTAATAACCCCCCTCCCCCAATGGTTATTTACTATGGACCTTATAGCCTTATTTCAAAATCTCGAAATTTCGTCTAACATGTTCCTGTTAAATTTCCTTAACTGGTATGTTATGCATATGAACATAGTTTATTAAACAACTAGAATTAAATGTTTATTATAAAAAAAGGCCTTTTAAAGGTGAACCAAACTGGATGAAGAGGTAGCTTATAGCTGAGCCTAATATGGCTATTGTATATGAAGACACATAAGAAAAAACAGGAATACAAAAATATCGTATGCGCAGAGAAACATCTAATTTAAAGGTTAAACTCCCCCTCAGACCAAGCAAAATACTTTCCAGTAACAGAATTAATTATGACTTTCAAAACCTCTAAACTATGCAAAGACTGTAAACCAGGTTTCATTACATAGAATCACTAATCACAGAAGCTACTCTATCCTCCAGTTACACAGATGAAAACTCAGATGTGACTGAAAAATTGGCTAAGGCCTGAGGTCCCATAATGATTTAAATGAATTTTTGCAGGTGGGGTGTGTGGGTATAGTGGTGTGTCTAGCATTTTTTGTTGTCTCTGTTATAACAGCAAGGTGTAAAAAGTGGCAATGACTTGGTAGAAAAATGTCAAAATTTGAGGCCCATCTGTCTCCTGAGGCCTGGGCCAAATGGCCCTCCTGCTTCTTTCCTCCTCCCCCCTTTCCCCCCCCCCCCCCCCATAGAGAGTAAATTCATGAGATTCAAATGGATTATAGACTTTGAAAATGCAAAACATGTCTGAAAAGTACATTGAGCTTGTGGCTTGGGCAATTTCAGAGTTTTCAGTGCAGCTGTTAAAGAATAATAATAGTCTTGTTTGTCTAAATCATATTTATAATACTTTGCAGAGCAGTTTTTCGCATTCTATCAATATGAGAATTGTATGGTTATTTGGAAGCTGTTTGGTTAGTCATTATCAAGCTAAATAGCTACTATGTGTGGTGTGGTGTTACAGTGCAGTGGTCACACTTCAATATTTTTAAAATGCTCTGCAGTCTGCTTCTAGCTATGTATCTCCCCAGCTATCAGTAAGCAGCAACTGGAGAGCAAACACCATTGCATGGATTTGTAAGGTTAGCCTCCATGTAAATCTTAATCTCTTTTTAAGAACAACCCCCAAAATCCTCCATTCTTTCTGAATGGGAGTTTTTTTCTCTATTTGTTTCAGTGTTGCAGAATAGCACCTCTCGTGGTAGTGACTACTTTGTTACCCTTCACAGACTGTTGCTAACATCATCATGGTGGGATTAATAAACAAATGCATAATTGCAGTTCAGAGAATGGCACACCTTGCTTTGGACTTTGGTTTCTTTTGATAAATTGTACAAATAAAAATCTACCTAAATCCAAACGTGGATCAAACTTCTGTCTTTTTGGAACATCCTAGAAAATGTTGTACAGGCTTCTAAGCTTCTCTGCTCTTCAAGATAAAATATGTGCATCTGAGTAAGGAAGTAATAACTACAAAGGATTATTAGTATTTTAAAAGAAAGCTTTAAAATATATCTTATCTTGCATTTCTCACTGCACCTAAAACTGCTTTCTATGTATCGTTCTTTCACACATCCATGTGTCTCAAACCTGGGACATGGTTCCTAGTAGACTGACATCACCCTGCTCTTATCTGGTGTGTGGCAGAGGATGGAATTGAACATTGATCTCTGCAGTCCTGGGCTAGTGTGCTAAATAGGAGATGATCCTTTTAGAGTGTTCAGTAGCTTGCTACCAAGTAGAGAGACCATGAAACATGAAGCTACATCTAGGAGCCTTCCTTTGGACCCTGATTGGAGAAGGGCCAGGATTTATTTAAATAGGCCCATTTAAGCTATAATCTATTTAAATCCAAAGGAGCAAGACAGGAAAATGTTCACATAACTGGGTGAATTCCTGTCTGGCAACTACATTGGACTCTGTCCTCTCACCTGGCTTCCCTGCCTTGCTCCTGGTTCCTACTTATCTGATTCTGTTCCCTCTCGCTCTGACCTTTGGCTCGACTCCAACTCTGGCTGTGACACCCCTGTGCCCCCAAAACTCCAGTCATGGCAAGTTCTCCTTGTTGGGTAGAAATGGATAGTATCATGCAGCTCTTCATAGTCCATTTTTCCTGTTGCAGTATAACTTTCTTTCAGTTGAATTTTTCCATTTTATATTTGGAGTACAATAGACCATTTAGAAAAAACAGAAAGACATCTTGAGTTTTAACTGCAAAGGAATTTAAAGTTCTGCACTGTGGACTACTTCTTGGTTTTTTTTTTTTGGTTTTTTTTTTTTTTTTGTTTGATCATTTGACATAATTAAGGAAACTGATTATAATCAGACGCCAGTGTGGTTGCTGATTATCATGCTGTGCTTGTAGCAATCTCATGAGTCTCGTAAATGCTTTCCAAGGTATGTTCAGAGTAGTCTGATTCTGTTTTGTTTTGCTCAAGTAGGTTGAGCAGAATCCTGGGAAAACAGGCATGATGTCAGGTTCTGAAAAAGAGCAAGATGGCAACAGAAGGGTATTTGATTTTTTTTTGATTTAGGAGTTAGCTGCTGGATGCTCCTAGTGTGTGCTTCATTAGGCTGCCTAATATACATATATTTGCCCAGTCTGCAACGTGCTACATGCATGCCTTCTGTTTTTGTAGTCATGCCTGAATGCATTTTACTTATTTATAAAGATGCAAACTTACCTTAAAGATCAGAAGTGTTTAATAGGTTTTCACTACATTTTTGTGCTTGTCAGGGCTTTTTGCTTTAAGAGCTTTTTTGCCATCCATATTAAATCTGTTCCATGTCAACAGCAAACATTTTTAGGGATCGTATTGTGTGAGTCAGAAAGGTGGAACTTTATTTTACTACAGCAATTTAACATCAACTAACATTTCTGCATAAACATTTCAAAACTCTAAATGTTTAATGTGCATATCCTGTGAGCAGTAGTATGTATAACTTTTTAACCTTGAAGAGTACCATGAATGGCCTGTCCCATTTAAGAGAGAGAGTCTACTCACAGTAATGAGAACTATGTACAGTAATTGCTTGCAGGTTCTGATCCCAGGTAGTCGTGGTTTTCCAAAGGAGGTTGGTAAATTGTCATTCGTTCAAGCAGTCCTTCCTGATAGCATACAACATTAAATATTTTTTAAAAGCCCAAGTATTAACAGGAGAGGTGATATGGAAAGCCCTCACTCCTGAACCAAACTACAGAATGAAGTCCTGCGGGTATATACAGTAACAGTTCACTTAGTTACTGGAATGCATGCAAGGTTTTTGAATTACATGCATTAACTTCTATTGTGTCTCTCTTTTGGTAGGTTAGACGAGTACCCGGCTCTAGTGGCCACCTTCACAAGACTGAAGATGGGGACTGGGAGTGGAGTGATGATGAGATGGATGAAAAGAGTGAGGAAGGCAAAGCTGCCTTTTCTCAAGAAAAGGTAAGCTTTCTACTACTTGTGGACATTCTAGCAAAGGACTATAGCATTTTCATTATTTTTATTTATTTATTTATTTATTTATTTTAGTTAAAAGTATTTCTACCGTCTAAAATACACAGCTAATGTCTTACTACTTCTTTTATAGTCAAGAAGAGTAAAAGAAGAGGAGAATACAGAGGTAAATTGTCCTTTGTTACTTAACTGCTCCCAGATAGTTGGGATAGGATGAAATATTATGTTAGCTTCCAGTGTTCAAATTGTAGGAGCCTGATTCTTCAACCTTTCTGCTGAGTATTTACAACCTTTACACAAAGTTATTTACTAATTTTGTGTAGAGGTTGAGCATGAAGGTTATGCAGGTGGGCAGAGAGTGATTAACTTATAAAATTTGGGGTACAACTACACAAAAATGCAGTCTACATCTACACTACAAGCAGTTATTTCGACATAATGTCAAGCTGGAGGACTTCTTACTTTCACTCCTGTAACCCTCCTTTTACGAGGAGTAAGGGAAGTCAAAAGAAAGTTCTCTTTCTCGGACTTCATGCTGTGTAGACAGCACCAAAAGCTGAAATAAGCTGTTTTGACTTAAGCTACACAATTGACGTAGCTGAAGCTGCGTAGCTTATTTTGGCTTTAGCCCTGCTGTGTAGACGTGCCTTTGCAGAATAAATGGCTATGAAATTAAAGCAGATTCTGCTCCTGCTTTGCAGCTTTGAAGTCTAGTGAAAAATATTAATTAAAATGAATAATTTGGCTATTTTAATGAATCTTGAAAACTGGTTCACACTAATTATTACCTTTCCCCTCACACTAATGATAGCTGTTTCTCTGTAGCTGAAACATCTCCAAAGAATTTTCAGCCTTTTAGAATCTATATCAGTACTCTCTGTAACTGCTAATTAGAGTGGTTCATACCATAGCCAGTATAATGATTCAGTACAGTGGTACAATAGAATAGATTGATTCAGTCACCCATGAACACAAAAGAAATACCATATTAAATGCTGTCCTCTTATGCTGAGACTAGGAAGCATTCCTGTCATGTGTAATAGACTAATGGGATTTCTGGTTTTACAGTCAAAGTACAGCTTAGATGCTTATTTATTGGATGTATGAAATGGATACAAACATCAGCTATAGCTTTGGATCCTCCAGTCCTGACTGAGGCGTGGCAGAGTTCTACATAGAGGCTGATAATCTGCGAAGATTTTGGTACCACAGGATTCTCTGAATTCTGTGCCTGTTTTTTCTGACCCCGTGCTCTTCTTCGACAGTCAAAAGAAATCTTGCAAATTATTTCTGCCCAAATCTCTCAGATGTGGAACTAGTTAACATGTAGTGTGCCCAACTCTTTTGAAGCGGCTGATAAGATCTGAGATGCTTTGTGGTACTGTTCAGTGAACTCCTTGCTGCCTCTCTAGATCAGTTTTCAGAGCTGGAAGTGACCTTCACAATAGAATTATATGTTTAAAATGAGATTTGACACATTTTTCTTCTTTCTTTAAACTATTTGAGAGTTGTATCATCTGCCCAATATATACTGAGTTAATAGATTTGACAAACTGACTCTTGGCTAGTAGATCAAGAACCTGGAACTTCTGAAAACAGTCTACTTAGATATTTCTTTATCTGGGTTGTTAGTGAAATGGTTAGCCCACCCTTCTGAACTAATATATGTGTGATTTTTATCATTTTAAAGCAGAAGATCTGTAGTTAAGCTTCTGACTTTCTAAGGGGTCAGATTGGATTCTACCTCAATATTCTTCTTCTGAATGATTTGCTATCTTTATAAAGGACAATTTCTTGTCCCATTCTCAAAGTCCATGTTGTTCCATAGGAAAATAATGCCATTGAAAGAGGAAGGGAACCTGATAAGATGGCAGTCTTCTGACTGGCAGCTATGCTTTTTATTAGCCATGTGTGATGCAAAGAAAAGTTGGTTAATTTTCATCTAATAGAATTACACTAGTTGTACAGTTTTTTGGTGGAAAAGCCTACTCTGTGTCTGGGACGGTACATCCATGACTAGTGTAATTGTAATCAAAGGGTAACAGGAGGAAATTTCTCCCTTAATATTTCCTGGATGAAATGGTAAACCTGATGTCTTTATAGTTATCGGTCATGTAGAGTCCCCATTTATTCATTCCGTGTGGTAAGGCGTCTCCTGGAGTAGCTAAGGGAGCCACAGCTTCCCTATCCATTAAATCATACGGCATCACATCTACTCTGATTAATTTCCCTTGTTTCCTCATTGACCTTTCTACCTCTTGCACTAAGGTCACTCATCTTTGGCAGGGGAGCTTTGTCCTGAACTGTTGTCATGAAAATCTTGAATAGAGAAAGAGCTTTCTTCCATTTATTGGGGAATGGGGGTTGTGGAAATCCTCTGGATCAGGGAGAAACTCAACCAGTGAGGGATCCAGACTGCCTGCCTTTGCAAGATTGTGTTTCAGAAAAGTTATGGCTTAATGGAGCTAGAACCAAACGATCAGGAAATTCACCTGACTGTTGGAGGCCCATCTCAAATCCAGCGAAGAAATCAGTGCTCTTATGGCTTACGTAGTTGGCTTTGTGGTTTGTAGAATACAAAACTGTGTAGACAAAGGCGGCTTAATTCTGGTATCCATCTAGCATTTCTACATGCACAGGCTCCATTTCTCTCAGACTGTTGGCACTCTCCCTGGGTGCATCTACACTGCACCCATAGGTCAAAATTGCGTATCATTTTGAAATTAGATCGAAATACAAGTGCTATTCTGACAAGTCCCTTAATGCTTATGGAATGAGGGTTACAAGGATGCTGGAATAGTATCCCTGTTGTTTTGAAATATATTTTGAAATAACGGGCACATTTGAAGATGTGGACTTCCGGTATCCTGAAATAGTGCCGCTGTCTTGGATGTAGCCCCTGTAAAACACTTCTTTCCCTTACTCTACTCTTTTTCCTTTCCAGGAACTATAATGATATGCAATGATTATTAAAGTAATAAATTTTATGGATGATTACATCTGGAGTGATGGGTGGAATCAGGAAAGATTCACCATAAATAATATTGATAGTGCTTTAACCAAGCACTATTGGGAAAGGCCTATGATATTTCACACCATCCTGGTCCTTTTAGGCAATACCTTTTTGACTGTCTGATATTTAATAGAGGAAAACAGCACTTGACATGCTCAAGTTGAATAAGTAGACTCAACTGCTTGCTTGCCATTCCTCCTTGGTTTACACATTCCAAGGGTGGCTTGCCCATTTCTGAGAATACTAGCGAATTTAAAAAAAACGGTCTCACCATCTGAACTCTTCACATCTAGGAGGAGTTCTGGTTCTGTAGTGGATTCTGACTCTTCCCCCACCAGTGCCCTATGTCCTGAAAACGGATATGTAGTTTCCCTTTGGTTTCACAAAGTCTAGCAGTGACCAGCCTGGTTTTCCAGCTTCGTCATGCCTTATACACTATAGCCCATTATTTCCTGCCCCCAGATGTCACCAAATCCCCCTTATAAGTAAGGCAGTAGTTTGTTCATAGTCTTGATGTGTCTGAAAGTATCATTTGGGCATCAATTGTCTGAGCCGCAGTTGCTATTTAAGTCTCCCTTTCGGTGAGTGGAGGTGTGTAGCCCAGTGGGGCACAAAAAAAGGGGAGGCTTGTCCACCTTGGGGTCAGTGGGTGGGCTACTCCAAACCATTACACAGTACCCCGTCTATAGTTAGAGAGTCTTTATGCTCCCGCCCTTGTTCCAGGAGGGCTGACAGTATATCCCCAAGAACCATCCTCTGGCCCAGCTCTGTCAAGGAGGGGTAAAGGCAACTAGACAGTACAGGGACTCAGTTATAAGTCTGAGTACTGGTTCAGGGCGGGGCTGCAGCATAGCAGTTTCTCAGTACCTCGAAGCCCATTTGCAACAGCTCCAGCCGGGTCCCCTTGCTCAGGAGGCGGTCCGGCAGATTAAGGGGGCTGAACGGGAACAACCAAGGTGGGAGACTGCCACCCAAGAGTGGAGTGGCAGGGGGGACGCAGGCCCTGGTAGTAGCAAAGCCTACAGCTGCTGGGTCAGCAAGGATCTGTGCTGAAACACACTGACCTTCTGCTGCTGGGCCAGCAGGGGTCCGAACCGCAACCCGCTGACCCTCTGCTAGACCGAGGTCGGCTATCCCTGGGCCACTTCCATTTCCCCCCTCGGGACAGCGTGGGTTGGAGTCCTCTCTCCAGGTAAACAAACTCTCTGGGCTGTCCTTCAGTAGTGGGCCTGGTGCCCCAGGCCAGTTGTCAGCTTCCCCAGGATCTAGCTCCTCGTTTGGTTGTACTGGGGAGGCTTCTGGCTTCCTTGCTGTCGGGGAGTTGACTGGCCTTTCTGGCAGGCCTTTTATATCTCTGGCCCTGCCTCCTGGCTTCCGCCCAGGTGAGTTGTTCGGGCCAGGTGCTGCCCACCAAGGCTCAGGGAAGGGCTCGTCCCCCTTGGGGTTATTGAGTGGCCACTCTAACCCATTATAAAGTGGGATTACCAGACTGTTCCTCTGATTCCAGAGTCATCATTCTAAATATACATGCATATGTCTGGTACATCAGACATGCAGAATTGTCCGCTTTCTTAAATCTGTAATCAGGTTTAGGACAAGAGTTGTGAGATGTTATACGGGTTCCTTCCTGGCTGGGAATATGGTTACTTTTCCATTTAGAAATGTAGAAGAAACATTGCTCAATCTTCTCTTAATCTCAGTACATCTCTAAATATGGTAGGATATTGTCTTGGAACAGAGGTGGTCAAACTAAGACCAGCAAAATCCTTGGAGAATGTCACTGGTGCTGTGTACCTGTCAGTCTTCACGGAAATGGGCAATACTATCACTTAGAAAGCCATATAATAGATATAGAAATACATGTAAAAGCTGTAATTTTGCTATAGATGGAAATTTAGTTAATCTAAAGATTTGGTTTTTTTTACTTTTGCTGAGCAAGGATTCTTTCACTTCAGTAGCTAAAGTTGTGCTCATTCTTACCTTGATGTTGAAAATGATTCCTTTTATGAATCTCAAATGTGTTTTTTTTCTTTAATAAAGGTCTTAACTGGCAGCTATGTCCAAAAACACGCATTCATAAACTCTTTTGGTGGTGTGTGGATTTTTTTTAAAATCACTTTTTTCATAAAGGCTTCATAATCATCTTTTTAACAGATATCCATGAATGCCACTAATATCCCAGAACAGATCCAGAATCTATCTATACAGGATCCTCAGGTACTGTCAATAATTACAGTGGTTGGTGGCTCGTGTGTGCGTGTGTGCGATTGAGATTCCAGGAAAGTACAAATTCTTATGTGGTGGGGATGGAAGGGAAACACGAAGACTGAGAAACCACAAACGTAGATTGCAGTATAAAGACATGGCAACTAGAGATGTAAAATCATGCTCAATCAGGTAGCCGGTTAACGGCTTAACGAGCATCCAGCAAGTGGGGAGCCTTGGTGGACCGGGCTGGAGCACCTGCTTGCAATATGCCTGTCCGGAGCTGCAGGGCCACTGTTTAACTGGTAAGCACTAAAAAAGTAAGGGTAATACTGGTTAAAAGGTTACAGCGCTAGTGGCAACATTGGTGAGGTCCATAATGGTAGACAGTTAAATCTTATTTCCAGTCATAGATGAAGAAATGACTAGAAACGTAATGTTCTGTGGAAATAACTGGAGAACAGCCCTGTATTCTAAATACATATTTATTGTTTAATAGATTATCGGAATTGATGCTGAATGAAGTACAAATTTCCATCTACTGCCTTAATTTATGCTCCTTGACTTGTGATTCTGTAATCTGTTTAAATAAACAGACTGTTCTATAGGTTTCACTAGCACTTTAGAACCAGTATGTTAATATAAAGCCCTCTGAAATGTACTCTGACTCTCAAGTGCATGTTAAATATTTTATGCTTGTGTCAAACCTGTAACAGGGAAACTGCTTAACATTTCAGTCTGGCATCCATTGTAACTACATGCTGCTTTTTTTTTTTCTTTAATAGTCGCTGCCTACTGTTAGTGATGAATATACTGAAGTTCCACATGCAGTGAATCTTGTTCTAAGATTGAGGTAAAAGATTTATCTATTTATTTTAGCATTCCTTTTTTTGTTGACTGTGTTTATTCCTTATCTCTCTCATTAAACTTCCATAATATTAGCATCAAATAAAAATGTTAAAATGTTTAATCTCCCAGTATGACCAGTATGACTAATTGGTGTCTCTTTTTTTAATTGGTTACTAAAATTGAGGAAAATGAGAAGCAGACTATGAATGTGGCTTCAGGCTACGTATACCCTTCATTAAGTATTTTCTTTTTTTCCTTGCAATGCAGGATCACAGTCAGTGATTTTTAATGAGTTTCTTTCACAGTTCAGCAGTCAGCCTCTGACAGAAATAAACCATGGCTGTATTACAAGTTGCTTGCTCAAAACACTTTTCACTAGCAGGTTTGATCAGCCACTGTGGAGAAATGACAGATCTATTTTGAAAGAGCATTTAGACTTTTAGGAAATGGAAACAAATGTAATGTTTGACTTTAGCTTTTATTCAATAGAAGAAAGTCAGTTTATTTTAATAAAATCAGTTTACATCTTATTATAAAATAATTGCTTGTTAAGTATCCAACTAATTTTCTCCAAGAATTGAGTGAGTGAGGTGAGTGAGTGAGTGTTAAAAAGGAAGCTAGCTTTCTATGCATTTCTAATAAGGTTTTTCCCTCAATGGCTAATTTATTTAAAGTAACTTACCGAGGAACACAACTTCAAAACTTGTCATCTTTCTGCTCATGTAGATGATAGTGATAATCTCTTACACAGGCATTTTCTGTATCGGTTAGGGTAGCACAAATATACATGAAGGAAATATAGAGAAGCTTTTTAATCGTTGTCCACTCTACGCCAGAAACAAAATTGCTATATGTAAAGCACAACATACATGATTTTCCTAAAGGCAATAAAAATTAAAATTCCTTTATTAGAAGTAAGTTTAAAATATCTGCATGATTAAGATATTCAGCTTTCTGAATTAAACATAAGATACAGAAAGCCATCCCCCTACTCTTGTGACATTGGCAAGATTGTCCAGTCAACAATGGCTGGGTTATGTGGGAGTCAGAGATAAGTTACTTCACTTACAAGTTTTTAAAGCGATTTCTATAATCAAGTTGTGCAGCAGCCAAGATGTGTAATAGTTTAGTCACATTGTTACCCTTTTCCTTCCTATCTGCCCCTTGACTTATTTCATATTCATTTCATTTTATCTCCAATTAGAGCATAAGTACAGACACTGCCTCAAAGTATCTTACTATGAATTTGTATAATGTGTGGTCATGATCCTTATTGGGGACTCTGGGCGCTATTACCATACTGATTTATTGACCATTTGGGGTAGTTACTTGAAAAACAAACTTTGAATATTACACCTACAGAAGATGGTGACTCATATTCTAAGAATTCAAAAAAGTTAAACCACTAGAACAAATGTAGTTGGACAAGCTAGCTGAGGATCAGTTTGGATATGTACAATGAAACTCTTTGATATTACTTTCATATCCGCAAACTAGAAAAAAAGTTAATTGAAGAATTCTGTGTGTTCATTCTGTTTTCAAAGCAAGAAACCATTGTGACTGCTTTTTAGTAGATAGATGAAAAATGGGCCCTTAGGTTTCTTTCAGAATCACTCACTCTAAATCAAGCTTTGTGAAGCAGTGAGGTAGGATGTGTGGGGAGGTTAATGTTGAACGGACAGACTTGGAGAAGAGAGGTATTCTGTTTGGTTGAGGTATTTTTTTTTAAACAAAACTAGGCTATAACAATTGTAATTTATATACTGTATTTCCAAATGTTAATGCAATTTCTATATGAGCAAGGTGTAATAATAATTTTGGGATTGCTACTTGCAAGGTTCATCTTGTCAAATGTTCACAGTGGGTATTGCCAAAAGTTACTTGGTGCAGGGTAGGAGGGTGAGGGAGCAGTATGGCTGACAACAGATAAAACCACTTCTGAATGATGAGAGGTAAGAGGTTAGTTTGTTTTCTATATCTCTTGGGATTGTGGTGAAGGATGAGGCAGATGTATAAGCTGGGATTGAAAAATAATATAGGATCTCGTCTTTATGAAACCTTATTTATGTAACTGGTTCTTGCTCATGCAAATACTGATTCAGAAGTCAAATTTGTTGGAAGCTAGTCCATAATGGGTAATTGAACTCTTGGGCGTATATATAAGCATGTGGTGAGTTCAAATAATTCCAGGGGAGGGAAATAAAGAATTTTGTCAGGGGAGAAGAATAAAGAATCTTGTGTTTTATAAAGCAAAAAGTTCTATCAGTGCAAATAGATGACTGGGGTCTTGACAGAGCCTTTTTTCCAGGGCACTGATTAAAAGCTGGCTGAAATGAACCTTCTTTTTCATTTTATTTAGTTAATGTTCTTAACTAAATTTAGGCTTATAATAAGTAGAGACTTTGTCTTTATTTCCTGGACTATGCAAAATAACCTTAGCCTCTATCAAAACACCTGCAGTTCATTGTATAGACTTTAAATTGGGACAGCCTCTGGCTAATCTTCCATTGTGAAGACAGATTTTTGACTGGAGGACCGGCACAGCAGGAATGAGAACTATTTGAGCTGTCAATCAAAGGCAAAGGAGCTGCATTTCCTTTTCACTAATGAGGCCAAAAAGGAAAGTCGGTATGAACATGGTAAGAGCTAATTACCTATAGGATGTGAGGCTTTGCTACCACTTAAAATGTGGTTTGGTTTTTGGATTGCTTATTTATTAAATTAACTCTACTATAACTTAGCACTATATTGGAACGGGTTAAAAATACTGTTCTTTTTTCCTTTTAAATGCAAAATTGTTGGTCAGACTTTCAACCAACTCTAAAACCTGTCTAATCTATCTTGAGTATATTGTAGAACATCAGTGTCTAGGCTCAATGTTCCTGCAGTTTACCCCGTTTTAAATTATGTACTTCGCTTTTAATCTTCTTATAGGGAGGTAGTGATGGCTGTTGTGGTCTGGTGGCAAAAGGACTGGGAAATAGCTTCTTGGATTCTGTTCTCCATTCTTCTGTCGACTTGAAATGTGATTGTGGGCACATTCAATTGAGCAGAACACGTGCTGAAGAAATTGCAAGGTCTTTACATGTAAAACGGAGGTACAGGTTGAATCTCTCTAGTATGTCACCCTTGAGAACTGACCGATGCCGAACCAGAAAATTTGCTGAACCATGGGAGGTCAGTATTGCCTAGTGGCATTACCAACACTTCCATTGCTTACTGGACTCTTAGAAGGCATTTGGGGTGAATTATAGCTAAACAACCAACAGAATACTGAGAGCCAGGACTGGTGATTATAAGCAAACTTTATGGGACCGTAGGAGATGTGGCTACCCCATGAAAAGTGGACATCAGGCTAAATGAAATCATGCCAGCCCATGGATATTGCTGGACTAGAGATTCAACCTATATGCGCTTTGCTCCACATACAGGACTCTTTAAATAGTTTACAGTTTAATATTTTATTATAAGAAATTATTAAGTATCCAGTTTTATTCTCATAGCTAGCCTTAGGTTAGCATATTCTGGGGGTAGAGAAGGTGGGAGATCATTCCAAATGAGTACTAATAAAACCATCACACCATACTATGAAGTTTTCCTTCATCACACATGTTTATAGAAAAACTATTTTGAGGAAGAGGTTTTAACCTTTAGATCTACTTGTCAATCTGTGAAATATGGTGCCTTTGTTACTTGGAACCCAAGTGAACTGAAGCTCAGAGGTCATTTTAAAACATTTTGATGCTACCTTAGCTGGGGTCTTGCAACGTTACAAGTGAGTTCAGGATCATGTGGAAGGGGAGAAACTTTCCCTTAGTCTTCAGTGGCATAAGACTCTCCTTTCTAGAAGCAGTTTCGGACGGCCACAACAACTATATTAGGTGCTTGGGTGAGGGTCACATGCCTCAGAAGTGCCACAAGCTTACGGCACACACGAGACGGGACCTCGAAATGCACCTGAAAATGCTGCTGTTTAACAAGGCTCTACAGCCTCCTGAGGTCAAGCCATTGGGAGCCTCTAAGACCGTGAGTAAACCGGTAATGACCAACAGAATAAGCATACGCGACTAGCCAGGTACATCTGGCTCATCTTCCAGCAGCCAGTCTTGAAAACATAAGACGAGTCATACAGTCTCAGAGCCGAGCCCGTCTTCACGAAGAGAAGCGGCACCGGCATCAGGAATGCCTCCAAGGGCTGACTCGGCACCTGGGCTGACTAAAGTCATCGGCATTGAGCAGATCGGCGCTGAAGGAGTGCCCAACGGCACCAGTCTCAGCATCAAGACTCTTGACTTGGGCACCGCCCTTTAGTCCCTTGGCCTCCTCTTCCTTGGCATCTAGTCCAATGGTGCTGAGCCCCATGGTACCAACACCAGCGGCACCAAGCCTCCCGGCACGGGCGACAAAATCACCGAAACCGCAGGTATCGGCCACTTCAGCACCGACGCACACGGCACCGGCATCTTCCACACCGCTCACCATCATGACAGCACACTGATCAGCACCGATGGAATCGGCACCAGGCTTTGCCGATGAGCCGACTCAGATGGCACTGCCAGCACATACACTTCCCACAGCCGAACAAAGAATGCCTTGTACCCACACACGAGCATCTCCCAGGACATGCAAGGCCACTCACAAATCTAGGAGGATAACTATACCTCCTCCTAGTCCGGAACCAGCTGCCTTCTCCCCGCAACTGTCATCACCAGCCTCAGTATTCTCAGTTCTCTCTCACCATGGGATTCCCCCCTACCTCTTACCATAGACGGTCTCCACAGTACTCACCCTCCCATCAGCACTATCACAGGTCATCTTTCTCCTACATATTCGGAGGTCTTGCTCCCCCAGATCACCTACAAGATCTTCCCTCACCTCTGACGGGATATTCTCCGTATTACCATTCATCTCGGCATTACCTTGACAGGTATTCTCCTCACCAAGGCTACTATTCACACCACCACTCATACAGTCACTCCTGGTCGATTTCTCCACACTACCACGAAAGACAATCAAATAGTAGCGCCAGGCTACCACCACAACCTCATCCACCCACCAGACCACCAACTCCTTCATGGGATGCACCTGTGCCAGCAGACTACCCTGATGAGCATAGTAAGTCCTCTCAACGACCGTAGCCTCAACCGGAATCCCCAACTGATCTGTTGTCGTCTTTCCCAGACGATGCAGTCTTCCCCGGAGATACTTCTCCTGTGGACAATATTAAACTATTCCATGAGCTCTTTAGGAGGGTGGCAGAGTCCCAAGAGGTGCAACTGGGGGAAGTTAAACAAAAGCAATATCGTCTACTTAAAAAATCTGTAACCATCGCAGGAGACTAACACGGCCCTCCTGTTGGACTAAGCAATCCTTGAGATTGCTGACGACATATGGCAGTCACCAGCTTCCTCCCAAGCCACATACAAGAGGGCCGACAAGAAATATTTTGTAACTCCTAAAGGGATAGAATTTTTATTCACCTACCTGCAGCCAAATTCCTTGGTTGTCGATGCCACTCAGCAAAGAACCCGCAACACAGGAAAGCCCCCTGTGATAGAGGCCAAGCATTTAGACCTTTTCAGGAGGAAAGTGTATTCATACTCCACATTAACACTCAGAATGGGAAACTATTCCGCCCTCCTGTCCAATCACAACTTTTAACAATTATACAAAGTTAATGACGCGCCTGGAGCATCTCCCAGAGGACAAACGTCACCTACAAAAATCAGTGGTGCAGGAGGGCTATACGGCATTGAGGACTGCCCTGAAAATTTCCCTAGACATTACTGACACTGCAGCTCACCCCTCTGCAACATCTGTGGTAATGCAACGCTCCTCCTGGCTGCAGATGGTGGCCGTGCCTAAAGAACTTCAGTCTAAAGTGGAGGATCTGCCCTTCGATAGGCAAAGTCAAAGTCTCTTCGCAGCTAACACAGATCAAGTCCTCCACTCAGGAAAAGACTCTAGGACAACACTCAAAACACTGAGGATGTATACGCCACCATAGTGCCAAGCAGAGATTTGCCCATTATCTACCAGAACACTGGCTCAACATAATAACAAGCAGCCAGTTTAATGGCTAGTCGAGGGACTGCAGACCATCTCCCTAACAGCTCATACAGAGACTGAAAAGCTTTTTCACCATGGTTTACGCTCATTCCACCATCGTTTACGGTAGGTGATTCTCCACCACCGACCTCTGGGTTAGGGAACTGACAACATCTGGCTACTCTCTCTCTCCCCTACAACTCCCCTGCCTCTATCCTTCTTCAGGGACCCATCTCACGAAGCTCTCCTCATTCAGGAGGTTTCATGTCTCATCGACATCGGGGCAGTGGAGAGGGTACCAGAACAATTCCAAGGCAGAGGATTTTATTCCCGCTATTTCCTAACTGAGAAGAAATGAGGTGGATGGAGACCTATTCTGGACCTTGGGTGGCTCAATCAACATCTCAGAAGGTACAGATTCAAGATGGTGATGTTAGCTTCTATCATTCTGGCACTGAACGTGAGAGATTGGTTTACGTCCCTCCACTTACAGGACGTGTACTTCCACAGCACAATGCTCCCTGCACACAGACCCTTTCTCAGATTCGTCATTGGCAACCAAGATTTTCGATAGAGTCCTGCCGTTCGGCCCATCGTCCGATCCAAGAGTCTTCCCCAAGACAATGGTGATGGCCTCAGCCTATCTTCATCGCCAAGGCATTATGATATTCCCATATTTGGACGATTGTCTGATCAAAGCACCCACATACCAGCAGTTGCTACAGGCCGGCCACATGACAAGAGAGCTATTTGCTACTCTGGGGCTTCTAATCAACATCCAAAAGTTGTCATCCATACTCCAGGAGTCCATCGAGTTCATTGGGGCTCAGTTAGATTCTACAACAGCCAGGGCGTATCTTCCCATAGACAGATTCAACAGAATACGAGACCTAGTCCACACAATATCTACCAGTCCCAGAATTGACATACTTACCTATTTAAGACTCATGGGACATAGGGCGGTAACCATGTACATGGTACAACATGCGAGGCTCCATCTCAGATGCTTACAACATTGGATAGCCTGTATATGCTGCCCGCACAGCAAAAGCATTCACAGAATGGTAATGGTGCCACCAGTGGTACGGCTGTCCCTTACGTAGTGGATGTCCCGCACCAACATGCTTATCAGATGTCCCTTCCACAGTATGCAACCCAACAAAGAAATCACGGCAGATGCTTCTCTTATAGGATGGGGAGCTCATTGTGCGAAAGAGTGCGCTCAAAGTCAATGGACAGTGGCGGAAGGGCTCCAACATATCAACCTATTGGAGTTAAGGGCTGTATTCAATGTGTGCAAAGCATTTTCACAAAAAATCCAAGGCCATACAGTCCAAGTTCTTACAGACAATACCACCATGGTCTATTACATCAACAGAGCGGTGCCAGATCGAAATCCCTCTGTGCAGAAGCCACCAGGCTATTGAACTGGTGCATTCGTCAACTAGTCAACATCCTTGCCATGTATCTACCTGGAAAGGACAACACCACTGCCGATACGCTACGCAGACTTTTTTTTTCTTCAGCACGAGTGGGAACTCCGACCAATGAGTGGCATACTTTCTTTTCTGACGATGGGGGTACCCCACCATAGACTTGTTCACAGCTCACCTCAATACAAAATGTCTGAAGTACTGCTCCAGGGCAAGAATCAGACTGAAGTCCTTAGGGGAAGCATTCCTACTACCCTGGGGCCAACAGCTGCTCTACGCCTTCCCCCAATTCTGCTTCTTCCCAGAGTACTGGAAAAAGATAGCCACGGACAAGGCCACAATTATACTTATAGCCCTGTTATGGCCCAGACAGACGTGGCTCCCTCTTTTGATGCAAATGTCTCTATGACCTCTATATCACTTACCAGAACACCCAGATCTCCTGATACAACGGGGACGATCCATTGCACACCCCCCAGATCGACTACATCTCATGGCTTGGCTCCTAGCTGGCTCCACCAAGCAGAGATGACCTGTTCTCAGGAAGTAAAGGAAGTATTGATACATAGCAGACATGAATCTGCACGAAGGACCTATCTCTACAAATGGCGCCAATTTCATTCCTGGTGCACTGATAATGGTCTAGATGCACTGGCCATCCCTATCCAGCGTATTTTAGATTACGTATTACACTTCCAGCGCTCCGGACTGGTGGTGTCATCAGTCAGGGTCCATCTCTTGGCCATTTCTGCCTTTAGACAACCCATCGAGGGCTACTCAATATTTGCCCACCCTATAAACAAACCATTTTTAAAAGGTCTCATGAACCTTTACCCTGCATGCAGGAATCCTCCTGAACCTTGGGACCTGCAACTGGTTCTGGACACACACACCCACCGTTCGATGAGCCTTTAGCCACCTGTGATATCACCATACTCACCATGAAGGTCGTCTTCCTCCTGGCGATTGCATCAGCAAGACGTGTGGGGGAACTTGCCGCCCTTTCGGCCACCCCGCCATATACTGTCTTTACTAGCCATGGAGTTGTACTAAGATCCCACCCTAACTTCTTATCAAAAGACAATTTGGTAATTGACCCACATTAATTAACCCATAATACTTTCAGCTTTCTATCCCAAACCTGCTCATGAGGCCTGATTACACACTTTGTATGTTCTCAGGGCGCTGGCTTTCTATCTAGTGAGGACTCTCCTTTCCAGCAATCACAGCACTTACTACTATGCATGAGTGACTGAAGCAAGGGCCAACCTTTATCTTTGCAATGCATCTCCAAATTAATCGTAAAATGCACCATGTACTGTTATTGGTTATGCAACAAACCAATGCCTACCTCTCTCCACGCTCATTCCACGAGGGTGATGATGACGATTACAGCCTTGGGACTTGACCTTTGCGAAACATCATGCAATAGATGCAATTGTTCAGGACTCAGCACTGACTACTGTGGTGCTGTCCACACTTAAGACATCCTAACTCTGGGCCCTCCTCCAAAGGCCAGACTACAGCTCAGTACTCACCTACAGTGGAGCACCCACGGGGACACTACCGAAGAGGAAGTTACTCACCTTGTGCAGTAATGATGGTTCAAGGTGTCCCTGTGGGTGCTCCACGACCTGCCCTCCTCCCTGCTTGGAGTCTTATGTCTTTCCAAGTGACCCGATCAGGAGGAACTGGTAGGAGCCGGAGCACGCGCACACTCAGAAGTGGTCCGAAAGGCACTCAATGCCCTGCGCATGCATGGTCTGGCTAATCCACAGCTAAAGAATTTGACATGCAGCACCGGGACAAGCCCGTCTCCTACAGCAGAGCACTCACGAGGACACCTCGAAGAACTGTCATTACTGCACAAGGTGAATAACTTCCTCACATGATATTTCTATGTACAATAAAAAAATGTTTCTGGCTCAGAACTGTATGTATCTGTTTAGAATTGACATATTTTAGGTCAGCGTTTTAATTGTGGAAAAGTAGACTAATGCTTCAGTCAAACATCTGTAGCTAATAAAACTCTGTGCATGATTTAGTCAGTGTGTATAATCAGCTATATAATTGAGAGAGTCCATTTGTTCTAGAACTCCATTTGGCATGCAGTTTCCTCTTACCCTAACTTTAAAGCAAGGTAAGGTATTGGTTGTGCCAGGAAAATGTGATGTGCCTGGAATGGGATTAGTTTTTATAAAAGATGCAGAAAAGAGATGATTATCAGGCAGGTGTAAGGTGCTAGCTGGGGTTGCCCCCTCACTCCCTTTCCCAGGTGCCCTTTAGTGAGGGCAGGGGAGCTGAAGCTCTCCTCTTCGCCAATTCATACAGGAATGTTTCTGGCAGTTCCTCTTTGTGAGAGGGCCAGGGGAAAGTACACAGTTTGCTGCACTCCTCATGCTGGCTGGGGAATATAGGGGACAGATGAACCTGGATGTGCCTCAGCTTGGGGGACATGTATCCAATGGAGCTGCAGCAGCCATGGAAAAGCGCTTCTCACTGGCTCCAAGCTGCTGCTGTGAGAGGGCTGGGGTAGACCTCTCTCCCTGGGGCAGTTTGCATATTGAAACCTTCATCCCTAGCCCCACTCCAGAGCATTGATTTAAATGAAGAAAAACAAAAATTAAGGATCTGAGCAATGCCAGATAAATCTTTACTATTATGCTAAATATATATCACTTTTGCTTCCATCACACTTGCATTCAAAGTGGAACAAAAAGGTACTTGTGTTCTGCACATAGTGTGACTTTGGCCCATAGCTTCCTTTGTGACACATTACTTTGTTGGGAAAACGCTCCTTAGGATTTCTGCCTGCCTCTCCTCTGCTGATTTTTAAACTCATAATTATATCCTGGGCTATGTCTAGATGACATTCTTCTTTCAGAGTCTAGACAGGATTCTTTCGGGGGGGAAAAACACCCTTTTTTGAAAGAATCTGTCCTCTTTTCTCAGGAGTACAGGTTCTTTCAAAAAATGAGAATTTTTTTTTTTAAAGAACTCCATCTAGAATGCACTTTCACTTTCAAAAAACCCTTTTTCGGAAAAGCGTTCAGATGCAAATATGTAAATGAAGCGCGGGATATTTAAATCTGTGCTTCATTTGCGCTTTAAATTTTCCTCGTTTACATTCCTCTTTTGAAAGAGGAATGTTGTTTAGACGTACCCCTGCTGAGATGCTCATTGAGTTTTATAGTCAATACAGATTTGAATGCCTCAGAAAATTTTTTGTTAGAATTGTGAGAAGGATCAATAAAGGTGAGATCCAGCATTAGCATGGAGTAGCCATCAACTTCACTATATTAAAAAGAAACCCATTTTCCTGCTACATCACATGCTACTGTCCTAAACCTTTGAAAGAAAACTTATTCAAATAAGCTTTGTAAAATGAGATTGAATGGCAGAACTGGGAACTTTTTCAATATTTTGGATGAAGAAGCTTGTTTAAGCTCTATTTAAAATGAAAGTTCACTCTTCAAGTCCTCATCATCTTAAGTCCACTAAAGGACACAATCATTACATGATTCAGTGTGTTTTTGTTAGTAGTTTGCAGCAAGCATCTTTTGAAAAATAAAAATCCTTAGGACTTGCTGGAAAAATGCAAATATTTACCAGCAGAATACATACAGGAAATAATTAGCTGAACTTTATGATAACAAGATGTGTCTACATGGAAACATTTGTACAATCACCTCTTACTCCCTCTGCAGTTCTCTTTGCTGGAGATGTTCCCGAAGACGTATGTTGAAATAAGCAGTGGTGGGTCACACACAAATAACTTGCATTCTCTTGTTATTGACAGCAGCTGAAAACAAGTGCAGAGCTTCACCCCAAATTGATTCTCCCAGAACGGAAAAAAATCATGAAGGACTGTATCTTGATTCCTTTTTAGTTGAATATTTTATAATATTGTCTTGACCATGCTGCCTTATGAAACTTCTGTTAGGTTTCACAGGAGCGAAATGGGTTTAGCTGGGTTAATAGTTTATTGGACGTATCCCATGCAAGACCTGGACTGATCAGCCTTCTAGGCAGGGGCATAGTATGTGTTGCTAGAGATGCTGCTTCTTGGATAAGCTACACAACCCTGTATTTTTCAAATAGATGTGATTAAAGATCCTTTGGCACTTGCTAAAAGAATCTGAGTACAGTATTTAGCTTTGCTGGTCTTGCCAGCTTCCCGTTGATCACATGATTTTTGCCATTCTTAACTTGTATTTAGTACCTTTTTTTAATGAGTAGTCTTGTCAGTGGGACATGGAGAAGATGCTTCTCAGTTTGAGCAAAGCTAGCATTATTGAATCTTAAGTAATAACTTTGTCTACTTAGATTCCATCTGTTCATTTCATGCCCTTAGTACAATTGTTGTATTGCTATCCACTGTGAAACAGCTAGTGCATGTCGTCCCAGAGTCGTTGATTTAATCCCAGTATATAACTTATCAAATTGCTTTGAAATCCTTTGCTATTCAATATTTACTGTGTACCAAAGTCAAATTCCATTTAAGAGACTACATTCCTAGCATTATGCAGTGATCTGAAAAATATTTCTGTCCTCACAAGGTTGCCAAACTTTGTGTGCAGTACAGCTACACTTATTTGAAGATCTAATGCTGTCAAAGTACAGGTTGAAACTCTAAAATCCAGTAATCTCTGGTTTGGCAATATCCGTGGTACAGAGTCGGGGTGGGCAGGGTCAGAAGCACAGCCATGGCTGATGGCAGTGGGGCCAAAGGCTGGATGTACAGCCCCAGTGGGGCTGGCACAGATGGGAATGCAGCCTTGGTTGGGTCTGGCAGCAGGGCGCGCAGCCCCAGCCAAGGCCGGGAGCAAAACTTGGAGACTGTGGCTGGTGCCCAGGGCTGGGGTTGATGGTAAGGAGGGACGCCTTAACCTCCCCTAGTCTGGAAAACTCCATGCTTCAGGACCATTCAAGTCTCGAGGATTCTGGAGCAGGGAATTCCAGTCTGTACCTACATGTTAATGTTTCTCCCTTACTTACATCAGCAATGTCTCTTCAGTATCCTTTTGTTATGAGAAAACAACTTGTACTTGAAATGTGATCAAAACCATCATTGCAGCAACTGCATAAAAATGTATTCTTCGAGCGCTTGCTCATGTGTATTGTAATTGAGGCATGTGTGTGCGTGTGCCTGCCACGTGCATGGCTTCCAGAAAGATTTTACCCTACCTCCAACTAAGGATGTGATAGTGTAGATAATTAACTGAGCGCGGACTCATTTGTTAATCTTAATGGTTACACACAGTCCCTCCCACCCCATGCTGCTGCCTCTCATCAGAGACAACAAAGCACGCGAGAGCCAGTGCTCAGACCTGTATCAGAGGCAGCAGTGTGGGGGATGTGAGCTAGTGGCTCCATGAGAACTGGTATGTGTGGGGAGTTACCTTTAAGCTGGCTCCCCATATGCACTGGCTCCCAAGGAGCTGTCCTCCCTGCGTGTGTAAACTAGCAGGTAAGTGACTAGTCGAGTACCTGAGAAGCAAAGGCTTATCGGGTAGGGAAGGATAGCAGACAGCTGCTGCGGCACAGGAGCCAGCAAACAGAGTTATAAACGGGGGAGTTTGGATTGTGGGACTCACTTGGGGTTTGTTTTTGCTGTGGGGGGCGTTTTGGTTTGTTTTTGTGTTCGCCGGACTAACAGAATTTAGGTGAGAAGGCTGATAAACACAGAGGCAGCAGTGGCCATGGCCCAAGTAATAGAGGACACAAGGAGGATGATTGGATGTGGTAGCTGCGGTATGTACATGATTCTGGAGGGGGTACCTGTAAGGAGTTTTGTTTGCATGAAGTGCCACCTGATAGAGCTGAGGGAAGAAAAGATCTAAGGATTGGAGATGCAGGTGGAAATTTTGGTTGAGTTTAGAAGGGGGTTCGAGCAGATGATGGAGCAAAGGCGTGAGGTGGCTGAAGGGGAAAGCTTAGACATGCAGATAGAAGCAGGATCAAAGGCCTCTTCCAGGGGGGACTGCTGGGTGAAGAAAATGGACAGCGGAAGCATGTGACTAAGAGAACCAGGCAGAGGAAAAGATGGGCCAGTGAAGGAGAAATAGAGCTCAAGAACAGATATGCGGAATTGGAGAATGAAGAAGGGGTACAGCAGGTGGCCACTGAAGATGGAAGGGCAAAGAAGAAGAGAAGAGTGGTTAGTCCCATAGATAAAGGGGAAGAGTCAATGGAGAAAACACATTATAATGAGCACCAGGAGGATACAGGATGGGTTGAAGAGGATTACAAGGGGAAATAGAAATGGAAAGGATTTGCAGCTAGAGGAAACAAAAGATAGACCAGAGAATCGGACTGTCACGAGGAAAAGGCAGGTCTACATGATTGGGGACTCTTTATTGAGAAGAATAGATAGGCCTGTAACTAGAGCTGAACCAGAGAATAGAAGGGTGGTGCTATCGGCCAGGTGCTAAGATACAGGCTCTGGAAATGAGTTTGGAGAGGATCCTAAAGGGAGTGGGAAAGAATCCATTGGTCATCCTCATGTAGGAACAAATGATACGACTAGATTCTCACTGGAATGAATCAAGGGAGACTATGCCAAGCTGGGGAAGATGCTTAAGGAAATCAAGGCTCAGGTGACCTTTAGTGGGATTTTGCCTGTTCCTAGAAAAGGGCAACTAAGGTGTGACAGGATTATGATGCTCAATAGGTGGCTCAGACAGTGGTGCTATAAGGAGTGCTTTGGGATGTATGGCCACTGGGAGGCATTCACAGACAGAGGACTGTTCTCTCGGGATGGACTTCACCTAAGTAGAGAGGGAAATAGACTTCTAGGATGGAGGCTGGCAGAACTGATTAAGAGAGCTTTAAACTAGGAATTTGGGGGAGACGGTTGGGAGATGTCCAGGTAATCTCTATGCTGGATTTTAGCGTTGAGATGGAGGAAAAAAGTAAAAAAGGATATAGCTGTGGGTAGGAGAATGGACATAAGGAGAAAGGGTAGAGTGGATACTAATCTAATAGGTCATATTGGCGGTACAATGTCCAGGCCCAATTGTGTAAAGAATGTGAATGAGGCCAAACAGCAAAAATTAAGATGTTTGTACACCAATGCGAGGAGCCTAGGTAACAAAATGGAGTAACTTGAGCTATTGGCCCAGGAAGTAAAACCAGATATTATAGGAATAACAGAAACATGGTGGAGTACTAGGTATGAGTGGAGTATAGGTATTGAAGGGTATGTGCTGTTGAGGAAAGACAGAAATAAAGGTAAAGGTGGTGGAGTAGCATTGTATATCAACGATGAGGTAGATTGTAAAGAATTAAAAAGTGAAGGAATGGAGAAGACAGAGTCTGTCTGGGCAAAAATAACATTGGGGAAGAAAACTATTAGATCCTCCCCAGGGATAGTGCTTGGGGAGTGCTATAGACCACCAGAATCTAATTTGGATATGGATAGAAATCTCTTTAATGTTTTTAATGAAATAAATACTAATGGAAACTGTGTAATCATGGGAGGCTTTAACTTTCCAGATATAGACTGGAGAACAAGTGCTAGTAATAATAATAATAATAGGGATCAGATTTTCTTAGATACGATAGCTGATGAATTCCTTCATCAAGTAATTGCTGAACCAACAAGGGGGGATGCCATTTTAGATTTGGTTTTGGTGAGTAGCGAGGACCTCATAGATGAAATGGTTGTAGGGGACAACCTTGGCTCGAGCGATCATGAGCTAATTCAGTTCAAACTAGAAGGATAAACAAAAATCTGAGACTAGGGTTTTTTATTTCAAAAGGGCTAACTTTAATAACTTAAGGAAATTAGTTAGGGAAGTGGATTGGACTAAAGAATTTATGGATCTAAAGGCGGAGGAGGCCTGGGATTATTTTAAGTTATAAGCTTCTGATAGCTTCTGCAATTGTATCCCCAAAAAAGGGGGAAAAATTTATAGGCAGGTGTTTTAGACCAAGCTGGATGAGCAAGCATCTCACAGAGGTGATTAAGAAAAAGTAGAAAGCATATAAGGAATGGAAGATGGGAAGGACCAGCAAAGAGAGCTACCTTATTGAGAACTGTAAGGTTATGCATTTAGGGATTAACAACAAGAATTTTAGTTATAAGCTAGGGACACATCAGTTGGAAGTAATGGAAGAAGAGAAGGATGTCGGAGTCCTGGTTGATCACAGGGTGACTTTGAGCCGCCATTGTGACATGGCTGGGAAAAAGGCTAATATGGTCTTGGGATGCATTAGGGGAGGTATTTCCAGTAGAAATAAGGAGGTGTTAGTGCCATTATACAAGGCATTAGTGAGACCTCATTTGGAATACTGTGCGCAGTTCTGGTCTCCCATGTTTAAGAAGGATGAATTCAAACTGGAACAGGTACAAAGAAGGGCCACTAGGATGATCCGAGGAATGGAAAACCTGTCTTATGAAAGGAGACTCGAGGAGCTTGGCTTGTTTACATTAACCAAAAGAAGGCTGAGGGGAGACCTGATTGCTTTCTTTAAATATATTAGAGGGATAAATACCAGGGAGGGAGAGGAATTATTTAAGCTTAACACCAATGTGGACACAAGAACAAATGGATATAAACTGGCTATTAGGAAATTTAGACTTGAAATTTAGATGAAGGTTTCTAACCATTAGAGAACTGAAGTTCTGGAACAGCCTTCCAAGGAAGTAGTGGAGGCAAAAGATCTATCTGGCTTCAAGATTAAGCTAGATGGGTTTATGAAGGGGATGGTTTGATGGGATAACATGATCTTGGCAACTAATTGACCTTTCACTATCCGTGGTAAATAGGCCAATGGTGGGATAATAGGAGTTACTATAGAGAACTTTTTCCTGGGTATCTGGCTGGGGAGACTTACCCACATGCTCAGGCTTCAGCTGATCGCCATATTTGGGGTCGGGAAGGAATTTTCCTCCAGGGTAGATTGGTAGAGGCCCTGGAGATTTTTCGCCTTCCTCTGTAGCATTGGGCACGGATCACTTGCTGGAGGATTCTCTGCACCTTGGGGTCCTTAAACCATTTGAGGACTTGGATATCTGAGATACAGGTGAGAGGATTATTCTAGGAGAGGGTGGGTGAGATTCTGTGGCCTGCATTGTGTAGGGGGTCCGACTAGATGATCATAATGGTCCCTTCTGACCTTAGTCTATGATATTAGAAATAAAAAAATAATTAACAAGGCCCTAATACTCATTCAGTTTATTTGTGTACCAAATAAATTAAGCCTGTGAAAAAACAAGGGGAAGTACTTTACTCTTTCGTTTCGAATGGGGCAGTTATGTTGCATAACTGCTTATTTTACTTAGAACATTAATGCATAAATGTTCAGAAATAAGAACTGTTCACCTTTATTTATCCATACATGTGAGCTATCACTTTTTGTAAAAGTCCATTTACTAGAGTAAAGGCGACAGTTTTAAAATGCTTTTATAGTCATGTGATATGATCTTTTCTAAAGGAAGTGTCTGCATTTTAGCGCACTAAGAATCTTTCTTTTCTACAGCATGGAAAAAAGTCCATGGAGTAGATGGCCTTAATGATCCTCCTGTTGTAGGATAAGTGAAGTCAGAGTAGATGATCAGATATGCACCTCAAATGTGGTCCTTTGAGATAAAGCTAAAATTCAAATTTTCCTCATCCGTATCTATGAAAGATTATGTACAAAGCTATCAAACTTTTCACATCTGAACTAACTCTTTTGTGCTAGCAAGACTTGTCAGTGTGCATTTTGAATACAAGTAATGTTGATTGTACAACATGTAAGTAGTCATATAAATGGTTCATAGCCAGCTAATTTATCCCCAACTTAAAGGTAATGGGCCTGCCTGCTTTTAGTGCAAGCTCTTCTACCAGCTTTATTTCAGGTCCTGATGCCTTCAGAACACTGAAGCTTTCCTGACCACAGGTGTTCCTTTTAGACTAATAGCTATTGAATCTGTAGTCAGGACGTCTTTCTCTTTAAAATTCAGGGTGTTTAGCTACTGATGTCTCACCAAGTTTTGTGCTCCAGTTAAAAACAGGTCCTGATTCTTAGCAATGTATAATACCTTTGTGGTAACTTTTTATTCAGAGATGTAACCCATTTATCAGCAGTGATAATACCAGACCAGTTACTACTATATTTTAAAGTACACCAGTTAGATAGCATAAGTTATTGGAGGAAACTGATGTAATGGTACCTACATAACTCTTTCCCTACCTTGCTTGGCAGTACAGTATTTGAAAGTGTGTGTGTGTGTGGGGGGGGGGTTTGCTTCTCATTAGCATTAAAATATTTCTCCTCTCCAGTCCTTTTTGTGTAAGAAGTGTGAGGATTTGTTCTCTTTAGCAAATGCAGGCATACCTGGTTAATGTATTTTTCAGAATGATTTCAGTTTTTTGGCTTCCTGTGCCCTGGAGTCATTGAATGGTAAAAATCATGTATAAAATCCTGAGATGCTTGAAAGCTTTTACAGTAATATAGGCTTTCTTTGTCAGTCTTCCAATGTGAAAGAGAAAGTAAGTCCTCCACATTTTCCACGGTCTTTGTCAAATGGTCTGAAGCAGCACGAGGCCACCATGAATAGTGAGTGGACCGCATGAGTGACCCTCCATCTCAGTGAGCTGCAGCGAACTGTGGCCCACTATGGATCTGCCTGTGGCCCACAAACCCTGTCTGCCTCCCTACCCCACACACCTTTTACTCACTGGGGCACTGGAGCCTTGCACTTCCTACTCCTCCCCCTCTCCCAGCACTTTTGGAGTGCCCTAAATCCCTGATTCATGCTCTGTCCCTCTTACCCCACTCTCTCCTCAAGCTGAAACAACTATGAAAGCTCATCTGTGGTATTCAAGCTCTGAGAGGGTGAGGGGACCAGGAATGGGGGCACAAATCAGCAGATTCAGGTGCTCTGAAAGTGCTGGGAGGAAAGGAGAGGAGTAGGAAGTGTGGGGATCTAGTGCCCTACTGTGCAAAAGGCATGTGGGGGAGGGAGGCAGACATGGTGTGGGCCGCAGGTGGAACCCTAGTGGGCTGCAGGTTGGCACCACTGGTCTAAAGCACTGGAATATCTCTCTGCAATTATTAAGATTAATACAATTGTGAGTGCTGTAGTAAGTACTGTCCTCCTACAGATTCTGGCAACTGCAGAATCAAATTCTGTCATTGCGTGTACATATTACCTTTCACTAATAGGTCAGGGTGATCTGCCCCTGAAAGATTGTAGCCCACTGTAGCCCAAAAGTTAATGCATTTTTTCTCAGTGATCTTAAGCTGTTTTGGTTGGTATTATTTTTTACCTTCACTACTAGAATAATTCAGACTTTCTCGCTTTGATCAACTAATCAAGTTAAACCCATCAATATTAGATGCACACTAATCAGACAGGATCATGTTTCTGACAGAGGTCATTTAAGAGTGTCCTCTTTGGTTGTCATCTTAGCATGTTGATACAACATCAGACAGGAAAAATTACTAACCTCCCATTTAAAGGTATGTACACATTCAGCTTTGACATAGCAACTTTTACTTAATTAGAATTTTAACAATCATGCTTTGCTTCTGCATAAGCCTAACATAACTTCAAAAGCCCCTTTTGCACACTCAGGAAACTTTTCCTCAAGAAATGCATGTTCCTTTAAAGCTTGCAACAAGGCTTTACTTTTGAATGAATAAGTTACATCACTGTCCAAAACAATTTTTTGGTAATGGATTAATCCCACTCTTTTGGCTACTCTTCACACATTTTGATCTGAAATTGGAGTGTAGTTTAAAATGTTAGTCTGCATTTGCAAAAACAACAAGGAGTACTGTGGCACTTTAGAGACTAACAGATTTATTACGGCATAAGATTTTGTGGGTAAAACCCACTTCATTAGACGAACTGTAGTGGAAGTTAGAGGCGAGGGGGGGAGGGGTGTGTGGGAGTGGGTGTGTAGCCTCTCCCAAATTGGGAATTTTCTCTTCCAACAATATCCGAGGTCTGGCATGATCATGAATGTTCCTCGAGAGAGCTCCAGGACAAGAGGGCCAGCATCTGGGAGCCTGATGCAGCCCTGCAAGTCTTCTAGCAGCAGGGCCTCAGCAGCCTGGGCACAGTGTAATCCAGGTTGTCTGCTACCCGGCAGCGTGGCTTGGACCACAGCAGCGAAGGAGGAAGTCTGGCCAGACTAAGTTAGCCTGGGAGGCGTCGGGGAAGCAGTGATGGCAGTGTGATTGGAACTGCCTACCACTTAGCAGCAGGGCCAGGCCTGTGGCCTTAGCAGCCTGGAAGGGGAAGCTGCCCATGGCAGCTTGGCAGAATCAGCGTGGATGGGGTCACATGCTGCCCATCAGTGGTGTTAGGGCTCCGACAGCCCGATCAGGCAATGTGCTTTTCGGCTATGGCGCTGGAGCTGCCTCACTGGCTGGCAGCAGAGCCAGGGTTGGGGCTGGCCTGCAGACAGCCCAGTGGGGCTGAAGGAGCCAGGAGTGGAGAGGGACAGTGGGCTGAGGGGCTTGTTAGGGAACCTCTTATTGTGTGGCAAATTCCCTCATCCGGGACCAGTCAGGTCCCGAGGGTGCCAGATGAGAGGTCCAATCTGTATTGTGTTAAAATGCTGTGAATTTGGTTAGCCAACTTGATTAGCCTCATTATGTGAAGATGTGACCATCAAAAAGGGGGAAATTGCTATTATAGTGCATTTAATCAGTTAAGATTCTTATTTAATCCTAAATTGATTGTATTAAATTGCAAGTGAGCTCCATTTCAGTTGTGTCCCTGTGTAATCAGGTTTTGAAATTCTTTGTAGAAGGATGGCTGCTTACATTCCCTGGACTTTCAGTGATAGATTTGAAAAGTGTTCCCCTAGAGGTTTGTGTGTTGCCTTTCCTGATGTCTGACTTATGTCCATTTATTCTTTGGCATAAAGAGTGTCTGATTTGGCAAATATCCATGTCAGAGGTGCATAGTTGGCTCTTACGCACTTCTGAGGTATCTATTCTTTAAATGAAAAATCTTTCCTGCTCTTGTATTCCAGGACACTTCTAATAAACCATTCTCTCGTTCTGTAATTGCATAGCTTAGCTACACTTTCTCTTGATGGTATATGTTTAGAAAACTTAGTAGAATATCTATATTGAAGAAAGGAAGGACTGGCCTAGGACTGCTGCCAGAAACCAGTACTAAATATTCTATTTTCATTTTTTAAAAACACTTCACACTCTGAGGATTCCTACAACTGCATACTAAAAACAAATTTTCTTTTCTCTTAGTAGCTGGTACCTAATATTTGTAGAGCAGGGGAACTTACAAGTATCCAAGATCGAAAGCTTATTGAAGTAGGTGAGAACTCCCACTAATTGCAATGGGCTTTGGATTGGGCCCATATTAATGTACAAAGAACCATGTCTTGGTCAAATTAGAGCCGATGGAAGTCTTGCCACTGACTTCAGTGGAAGCAGGCTCAAAACCTACTCACACAATTTGTTTATACCAAAATAATTCTGTTGTGTTAAAAGCAGGAGTGACCCTGGATTTCACAATGCCCTGTAATTATAGTTAATACAGAGAGTCAGCCTCCCCCCTTTCTTCCCCCTTGAAAAGAGTAACTGAAATAACAGAGGATAACAATGCAGAATGGGAAATTTTCCCATTCACACAGGATGAATCCCTAGAAGGCTGCTACTTTCCAGGAATTATTTTGTTTCTCCAACAGTTTTCATTTCTAGGGAATCTCATGTTTTTAATACAAAAACTGAGCACTGATTGACAAAAGCGTTGGACCACATGTGTGGAGTTAGACAAGGGCATAAGTCTGCTTCCTGAGTAAGGATATTTTGTTTTATTGGGTCCTAGGTTAGTTTTCTGCCACCTGGGACAATATGTAGAATTCTCGAATTCATATCTGATAATGGGGAGGATGGAGCACCTTATGTAACTTTCAAGTACTTTTCTGTAGCGGGATACATAGGGGGCTAACTCCACTATACCAGTTGGAGAGTGACATGGGGTCACAGAATTAAGATAAAAGGGTACCCTGTTTCTACTTTAATAATCATCCCAGTACTCTGAAAGTGTGAAGGTACATCTATACAGATGTTAAAATGATTCATTCCAGCCTGTGTATTGATGGAATTTATAAATAGCATCTGTATCTAAAGTTTCAGTAACTACAAAAGGGTCCTATTATGACTTGATCATTAAATACTTTTTCTTGTATTTTTTCAGTCCATTTTCAGTTCAGCTATTTTTTTGAAGCACTATTTTTATTCAGGTATATAGCATTTTGTCAAGGCTTTCTTTAACACCAAAATTAAATCACACCATGATAACATAGCTTATACTAAAATTGACTTTGTGACACTGTGTCAGTAAATCACCATCCACAGGGACAGTAAACTCATTATAGTAGCCTTGGAATGGAAACAGCACATTGGAAGAACAATGACTGATAGATGAAAGAACTCCCTCCTCCCTTGTGGAAACTAATGTGAAATGCAAGGCTTGCCTGAGGTACGTACAGCTGCCCCCAACAAATGCTAGGTGACATAACCATATTTAAAGGGCTTACTGCTTAATGAGGAGTTGCAGCTCTTAATATTAAATATACAAAATGCATCCAAAGGTGCAGAAATGAGACCAAGTTAACTAATTATTTGAAGGAAAGGCCAGGATCACTCACCACTACATATAAGAGAAGAATTGAAAAGAGCTATGGTTCTAAATAGTTCTTATTTTTGTCTTAATTGTATTTATCCAGTTCTATCAGATACAAATGCAAACCAGAAAAAGAAAACTTATGAGACTGAGTGAGATCTCACCTGGTGATCTAAAATGAAAATCTGAAATGGGAAAAGATTAATATAGCTTCAGAATATACAGCATAAAGCTATGGCTCTGATTACTGATTCAGCCAGTATGCTCATAAATTAAACTTCTACCTTTTCAGAAATCTAAACACAGGAGGTTCTATGTGTTATTCTATTTTTAATTACAGTAGCAACTGCAGTGAGGCTGCACAAATATTGTACAGTAATTCTGTTTAATTATTACTGTGCCTTGAGAGGTTTGTTTTTGTTTTTTAAAATGAGTTGGCTGCATCAGTGATGGTGTAAATGAATTTGAGCTTTTAGAGAGATGTTTCTGATGTTAATCCTAGATAAATGCCTTGGACAAGGCCCTGGTTGTGGTGGAAACTCTCTACCTCGTAGGTGTATGTGACAAGTTCCAGTTGTTTATAGTATGTGGGAAAGGTGAAAAGCTGATTTAAGTTGCCAAATGATGCTATGCAGGCTCTGTCTCGACCCCCAGTTGCTGGGGAATATATGGTTTATGGGCTTGACTGCCCAAGGACGACCAGGAAAGTTAGTAAGACTCAACTAAAACTTAGAATTTGAAATGAAATATTTAAACTATTTTTAATCCCTGTGTGAAAATCATTCAGAATTTAAAATGTCCTTAATTTGGACATTGAAAATTATTTAATCTAACTAAATTAAAGTGGCTTTAATTCTGATCACATCCCTGTGAGGATGCTGTTAATGCAGTTTAACTAATCTCTTTCAAATTCATGCTTGTCATTAATTTGGATTCATTTTTCAGGTTGTCCCTCTGCAGAAGAATCCTTAGGTGCAAGCAATCTTACTAATGGTCTCCAAAGATGAAAGAATAGTTCATAAAATGATTGGGTTAAATTAGAGGGGAGGGAGTAATATATATTGTCTTCAGCCCATACTCCATTTGGGTAAACCACATTGTAGAGCTTTAGAACTCCTTAATTTTAGAGAGTGGAGATTTAATAGAGTACATCCTAGCGCCCGGGCCAAGTTTTTATACTTAGTGCCCAATATTGATGGATCTCAAAATTGCTCCATTAGGAGAAAAGAAACATTCAAGAGAGAACAGAGATGCTTCTTTTATTTCCTGAGAGATACCGTCTTGCTTTTCATTGTGATTCCCTTAGTTTGGCCTTGATTCTCTACATAGCTGCCCAGTTCCTGAAAGTGCACAAAAGCTTTTATTATGCCAAATGGCCCAAGAAGAGAAGATGTGAAGAGTTCTGGCTCCCTAACTGCCTCTGCAGTTGAGCAAGCTTGGGGCTCTTGCCCAGGGGAACACCGTGCTGATGACAATACCACAGAGAACAGCTTCTAATTTTCATCTTTTGAAAAAACATTTGTCCCTTTCCCTTGACTCTGCTGTCCTCTGGATTCAACTGAAGATCAAGAAAAAGGTGGAAAAGAGGTCTCTTTCTTCATACCTTCCACACAACATAAATCTAAGGATGGGTGTGCAGCTACTTATGTGTGTTGGGCTCAGTTCAAAAGTCAAAAGAGGGGTAGTCATGTCAGTCTATAAGTTGTTTGTTTGTTAAACATGAGTAGTCCTGTGATACTTTACACAAATAAATAAATAAAATAAATAAATAAATAAATAATATATATATATATATATAATTAGAGGCAGTCCCCAGGTTACGTACAAGATAGGGACTGTAGGTTTGTTCTTAAGTTGAATTTGTATGTAAGTCGGAACTGGTACATATTGTAGGGGAAACTCTAGCCAAACGTTTCTCCAGAGCTCAGTTTTATTCTCCCACACCTCACTTCCCTCAGTCCTTTATTCTCAAGCTGAGGTGTCTGCTAAGAAAAGCCGCTTTGCGTCTCCCTGGTCTGCTGGGAGGGGGGCGCTAGCTTCGCGTCTCCCTGGTCTGCTGGGGGGAAGCAGCTAGTGTGGGGTTGCCTCACCCTGTTTGTAAGTAGGGATCCGATGTAAGTCGGATCCATGTAATCCGGGGTGGGTGGGTGGGTGTGTGTGTGTGTGTGTGTATATATATATATATTGTATAAAGTGTAAAATCAGATTGCAGTCAGATGTGTGAGTATTGTGGCATCAGCTCAGTTTCTTATTGTTGCTGATTGTCTGAATTGGTATAGAATATTCCTCTGGTAACGGGAGAGTTGACATAGGGCTGAGTACAGAAAACAGATGTACAGATAATGAACACAGATGTTCCTGTTATGTTGCTTTCATATAGAAGCGTTCCAAGTCTAGTTCTTAAAAGCCCACTATAGTGTTCCATCCTCTTCTCATTATAACAAAATATACTAGTCTACAGTGTAGTGTAAGTTTATAATTGTTACTACTTTTTCCTCTTCCACTGAGAAGGAGCAACTCTTATGTCTTAAACTAAAAAAATTGTTATACTCCCATTTGGAATGTTTCTTTGGTCTACAGCATGCATATATATGTTTTTTAGACAAGCTGGATCATTTAAAGTCAGATGAGCAATGTGGGTGGTTGAGCCAGCCTAATGAACAACCAAATTTTCATCTGGCACTTGAGATGAACATAAGTTCAACTGTTTCTATTTTTCAGTTTGTTTTTGTATGCATGTTTGCTAACCAATTTTCCTATAATATAACTGGCAGTAGCTATGAAATAATCTTTTGGACCAATTCGTGCTAGATCAAAATAGATCTACAAGCTGACTTTTTTTTCTCCTTTGTTAATCTGCCCTTTCTTGGAAAGGAGGCAGAGAAGGGAAGTTTTAGAGTTTCAAGTTGGGAAAAATAGTGTTCCTTATATTCCTTATGAAGCGTATTCAATCTATAAATGTTACTTTGCATAGATTTTGGTATTGCAGAAAAACAAATATATGCAATCACAAAATTGAAATTGACAAATAAGCAGTGTAGAAAGTGAGCTAAAAGTAAAACAACTTTTTTTTTCAGTAGCTTCACTGCTTATTTTTTTTAAATAGAAATCCATGGAGACTTGCTGCTTGTCATCTGTCCCAGCTAGCTCAAGTTGATTTGAAGTATAGTCTCTAGTTTTCAGAAACTGAATTTGCTATATATGTGTTCATTTGTAACAGCATTAAGGTTCCTATCTGATGGATGCTTATTAAATGGAAATATATTTTTATTTTTAATCCGTTCAACTTACAATTGCAAAAACATAGTGTCCTATCTTGTCCTTGACCATAAGTGGTAGTCAGTTATCGCGCGCGCACACACTCACACACTCACACACTTTCTCTTTCTCTCTTTCTCTCTCTTCTTTATTTTGGCCTTTGGGTCATCTAAAAGAAGAAAGGCTAGGTTCAGAAAAATCAAGTGATGGAATGGACAACCACCTTGTTTTAGATACTGTATGAAAACATCATAGTTATCAAACCAGAAAGTGGGATTTCATACCTGTTCAACATCTGCATCATATGACAATGAAGGCAAAAAAAGAGTAAAAACTTTTAAAAACAACAAATAGACTAGCAGCACCTTAAAGACTGGAAAAAAATGTAGATGGTAACATGAGCTTTTGTGGGCACAGCCCACGTCTTCAGATCACAGGAATGTTAAGTCCAGAACCAAGAATAATGGATCTGGACTTACTTCTTCAGATGATAGGCTTTAGAAGTCCAGGTCCGTTATTCTTGGTTCTGGACTTAACATTCCTGTGATCTGAAGAAGTGGGCTGTGCCCACGAAAGCTCATGTTACCATCTACATGTTTTGTTAGCCTACATGTTTTATTAAGGTGCTACTAGTCTATTTGTTGTTGTTGGGTTTTTTAAGTTTTTCCTGTTAGACTAACTTAGCTACCTCTCTGAAGCCAAAAAAAATCAGTGACAATTTTAAAAATGTCTGTCAAAGTGCAGAGTTTAAATACCAAATTCACTCTGCAAGGGTGCCTGCCTGCCAAAATGGGGTGGGTGGATGGCTGTGGGTGTGTGTGATTTTAAAGTGGTTGCATAGAACTTTGGCACTTGGAAGTGACTAATATGCCATTAGCTATCAAGAAAGCAGTTTTGTGGCGTTCACTCCAGTTATTGTGCTTTAGTGTACACTGCTCTACTGCAGAAAAACAGCTGGGAAATCTCCACGAACTACCATAATTAAGGTACATCAGGCTTCATTGCTTCTAAAGCATCAAGGAAGAGAAGTGCCAATAAGCATAAAAGATTGAAAAAAGCTGTGGGGCGATAAGCATATGTGGTCAGCCCTCATAATCAATCTCCAAGGAAGACTACTACTCCTTCGTTGTCTCACACCTGGAATGGCAATCAGTACAAAGGAGGAGATTAACTGTCACTAGGACTCAAACCCTCCAGCAGGAGAAAGCAGTGAACTGTTCTGGGTCCTTAGACAAGACAGGGAAGGGCACTTAGCAAGTCTAGTTAATCAGCCTTTGGGAAGGGTGAACATGACTAGAAAAGTACGAAGCAGAATACATGGGGCTAAGGCAATGGGTGCCCAAGGAACACAGTCCTGTTGGCCTAAGGAGGGAGGAGTACATCCACACCAGGCACGGGGTGACAGGTGGTGCGAGTCCACCCAACTCCACTGCATCTTATCTCACGTCTGTCACTGGATCAGTGGGGACTGCACACGCAACATGCTGACTATATTGCTGATAGCATCACAGATGGCATCACAGCTAGATGGTAGCCTGGATCATCTTTGAGTGCTTACTCATATAAATTCCGATTAGGGGTGTGGTGGTGGTGGTTGGAAAGTTTTTCCCTAGATACTACCCACCACGTCAGCTATGGAGCTCCCCTGGAGTGGTGCGGCTCCATATATCACCCTGCCAACCAACACCATCATTTCTTTCTTACTGCCAGTGACAGTTGTTAGAACTATGGCGCTCTTGCATTGCAAGTGCCATGTATCCCTAGTGTTTATAGTTATAGGTAGCAGTTAGTGGTGTAGCAGTTGTGAAGGTGTTTTCCCCTTTTCACCAACGTCTCCTTCAGTACTTGGGGAATGCCAAAGTTCCAGGGCTTCAACTCCTCCTGCTGATCCTGCCTCAAATCAGTGCCTGAGGGAAGCTTTCCTTCTGAAAGAGGTCTCTAGCTTCCATGATGGCCAGGACATTTTCCTTCCTGTGTTTTACCCATCAGAGCTTATGGGAACAAAGATTGCACTCCCTTGATGTCAGGCAGAAGCTCACCTTCTGCATCGATTGAACCAAGCCCTTTAACAGATCCTCACTGTTGTTCATTGCAGACCACACGAAGGAGCTGCCAGTCTCATGTCAGTGCATTTCCTTCTGTATTATAGCATGTATCCACATGTGCCATGATCTTGCCAAGGTTTCTCTGCTGCCTGTCATGGCATATTCCATGCAGGTGCAGGCCACCTCAGCTGCTTTCCTGGCTCATGTATGTCTGCAGGAGATTGGTAGAGCTGATATGTGATCTTCTGTGCACACCTTCATGTCTAGTTACGCCATTGCAAAATACTCCAGAGCCTCCACAATTGACCTGTGTAATAGCAGTTAAGGAAAAACTTTCCGACAGCTACGCACGTGGTGTGCATGTTTCTAATCAGAATATATATGAGCAATACTTATAAAGGTGAGGAACCATTTTCCCCCATGGGCTGCTTCCTATACTCCCCTTCTCCCCCCCCCCCAAAAAAGTGTACCTGTATTCAAGGGTCATCCTTCATCTCCTTGGGTACACTGCAAGTGCCCATCCCAGAAACTCCTCAGCATCCAATGTGTCTGGCCGTATGGTAGGTTGGGGACCGTCTCAGGACAGCAGTAGTTTTCTGTGGGCTTCTGCATTAGCAGTAGGGAGAATGTGTCCGTCTCCTTTGGTAGCTATGAGCTTCAGGGCCCATCTTTTATTCTTCCTTTTCCTGTCCTGGTCCTCTGCTTCTAGCATGGAGAGCATGGCCTTTCTGGTTCCGCCTACCATGAGACATGTGGCCATCCTTCTCTGTGAATCTTATCAGGTTGGTCATGCATCTTTCTACGAAGAGTAGCATTACACAGGCATATTAGAAAAAGAATTAGTACTAGAAGAAAGAAGAAACTATTAACAAACGAGGAAGCTAAATGAACGTCTGAGATCCTGAATTTATTTTTATTTTTTTTTTAAATTGCTAATAAAAATAAATGGAATCAGTTTGAGCAACTAACAACTTACTTTTTTAGCTGTTCCAATTTTGTAACGAAATACCTGGGAAATCGACATGCACATTAGCTAGTCTGCAGGATCCACATCCAACTGTATCAAGGGAATTAGCAAGTTAATTTACTTCATCACTTTCACTAATTGGACCTGGAGAGATGTCTAAAGATGAGAAAAGCAAAGGCAGCTTACACCAAATGAAAGAAGTGATGTTCTGAATTCCCGAAACCTAAGTGTAGCTTTTATCTAGCCGCCTTAAATGCAACAGATATTTTTTTAAAAAATCATTAAATGTCTAGCGAGGATAATGGCACTGTAAGCAGTAAGTATTGAGAGTTTCTAGAGAGACTCTTACCTAACAAATGACTTGCTTTGTTGTGCAATTAATGGTTGAAAGTAATGCAGCAGGCAGTTATTTTGAGTTTAATAAAACATCTGATAGTGTCATGAAGTCTGTCATCTTAAACTAATTAACCCAAACACTAATACTGTCACCTAGACTGAAAACTGGCCAAGTTCCCAGTAATGACCGTCAGAATAGTGGTGAGTGAATGAATGCCACCAAACTTTCCTTGACTATGGACTCTTAATAATAAAAATAATACAAATAGAAAAAAGTATTATTATTATTTATTTATTAATAAGCAGAAGCATCAGCTATAGTTATGCCTCTAGGTGCGTCTAGAGTACATTCCTCTTTAGATTAAGGAATGTAAATGAAGTGCAGATTTACAAATTGCACACTTCATTTTCATAATTGCATCTGGTCACTTTTTCGAGAGAGGTTATTTTTAAAATAGCAGTCTAGATGCGGTTCTTATTCCTGAAAAAATGAGGTTTACAGGGTTCTTTTGAAAAAGGATCCCTCCCCCCCAAAAAAAGAGCCAGATTTAGGCGCTTTTTTTTTCAAAATAACCTTTTTCGAAAAAGCGGTTGGATGCAATGATGCAACTGAAGCGTGAGATTTGTAAATCTGCGCTTGATTTGCATTTTCGATTTCCTTCATTTACATTCCTCTTTCAAAAAAGGAATGTAGTCTACACGCATCCTGTGTGCTCACTTCCATTGCATTTTTCAGCAAAGAAACAGTGAATTTGAAGTTTATGTGTATATAAGAAAATGTTTAGAAGAAACAATGAATCCTCAAATAGCAGTACTTTTCCTGATGATAATCTAAAGCTCAAAATTTGGCAGCTCCAATCAAATAACAAATATTACAGCCTGATCTCTACATCCAACAGATAGTACAGTTCACATATCAACTGCTAGAAGGGGACTTGCAAAAAAAATCTCTATATTAACAATTGTTGCTAGAAATTGCTGTGAAAATAACTTCTAAATAGCAAATATACTAGAAAAAATTATAGCCTTGCAGACAATTTTGAACATAAAAGGTTCAATTAACATAAGGCCTGGCCTATAACTGAAAAGTTTATTTAAGCCCTAATGTAGTCAGTGGTAGGATGGCAGATGCCCTGTCCTGAGAGGCTGAATTTACTACAGTAGCAGGAAAAACCCCGTCTGTCACTAGTAAATGTCTAAACTGCAGTGTCATTGTTTCTGTGCTGCTACTATAGGACTTGTACCATAGACATATACCCTACATTACTTGGAGAATTATTGAGACATTTCTTGTAAATAGCATGTGGGGATGGTGTTCAGTGGGATAACGTGGCTCAGTATACTGGAAATGGGATTAAGTGGTATAATAGATGCTGGAAGCAGGGATGTTAGAGATATTACATGGTTGCAAATGGGAGGGGAAGTGGTTTCTAAGCAGAAGTCCGCATCTTGGAACAGTTATGTTCTGTCTCTGAAAGTTGCACTCACAGGCTACATATAGCATGACCAATAAGCATTACAAAATATTGCAATTAATTTTGTGGTATTTTGAGGCCTGTTGTGGTGCAATGCAAGTCAGGTCATAATTTAAACTTAGTTTGTAAAATGCCACAGTCCAAAAAGGGCTACAACCACAAGCTGCAGATTGTAGCAAGCCTTTTATTTGTCCAGGTGGCAGACTGCCTACAATAAAATGATGCTGTTCCCTTTTATATATTGGTATAACTGTATGTTACACTGTGTCTTGCATACATGCTGTTCGGAAAATCGGAAGGAGCATTTAAAATGGTTAGTATCTTGCATCAAATAGTATGTGATTAACATCTTGTTATATACTGTATTTTTCCAGCTAGGAAACTTAATCTGTGATCTGTAGTGCATCTACTGATTTCTAGACGGAAAGACCTCAGAATAGCACAAATTCATATATTGGTCACAAGTGCTCCATTGCCAGTAGATGCATAGGTAGGACAATTCTGTGTCGGTTACAAACCTGAGGGAGTGTGTTTACTATTCATCCCAATAAAGGCATAGATTTGCTACTCCAGTTGCTCTAGCTTCAAAAGGGAGTATGTAGAATACTGAACGCCAGGAGGTAATGCCTCCTGCATTTGATGAAACAATATCCTGTTTAAAAGCCATACTAGATATCTGGCTCACTTGCGTTTTCAAGAATGGGATTTTAATGTGAAGTTTGCTGTTAGCCCTTTGCTGAATGGATTATTTCACACATTTCTGTGAGTCCAATATTGGAAGAGAGCCCAAAGTATGAGAGAACATTTTCTATTTGTGGTAAGGCTACTCGAAAGCTAGAGACTCCCAAGTTTTTTCCAGAGATAAACATCATTTCCTACTAATTCTCTACTGAATGTAAATGTACCTCATTCATCATTCCATGTAATGGATGTAGACTTGATGGCAGAAGCAAATAAGTGTAATAAAAGGCTGTACAGTATGTTACTAATCAGATACCTCCATACTGCATTACCTATATCTTTCTATTGCATGATACTAAATTACCTATTAGTATCTGTTTTGCTAGAATAAAGTGCCAGATACCTCAGAGCTGAAGTAATTTTCCAGTGTTTCATAGGTTTGTAGGTGGATACTTTCTACTATAAATAATAGGCTTAGTAATTTTTCAATATTTTCTAGCTTAGATTATTAAAGTGAAATACCTGTTTTTGTTATCTTTTGCTGTTTCCTGGCTCTCTAATTTTTTTAATATATGTCTAGAAAGTGATGATAGATCTGAGTCAGGGCTGAATGTCTCTGCCTGTTAAATTTAGTTTTCCCACAATAAGACTTTATGGCCTGCTACACTGAAACTTGACTCTCATACTCTTCTTAGAAGAATAATGGACTGCAAAACTCATTCTACTTCTATTAGCTTTTCAAATAGGTTGAGCTATTCATTAGGTAAACAAGAGTGTGCTACAGCAATTAAGTTAATCTCTGGGCTTAGTTTGCTTGTTTCAAAAAATGAGATGGATTTCTATTTTGCAAATAAGCTAATGCTTTATTGTTAGTGAAAATTATTAATGAATACCAACAGTTGGAAACTTTCAAGTAAAAAATTTTTTTTGTAGCATAATGCCAGTCAAATCTTTAAAAATTCCTTAGGATGTATAGATAGGATTGCCAGGTTTCTGACTGCAGACAGCTGAACACCCTTGTCCCTGCCCGATCCTCTTTTCTGAGACCCTACCCCACTAGCTCTGTTTCTGCCTCCTTCCATTGCTTGCTGTTCCCCTGCCCTCACTTGTGCTTATTTTCACTCATTGGAACAATCCGTTTCAGTGGGGGTGTGAGAGATCTGGCTGGGGTTGTGGGCTCCAGGGATGGGGAGGGAATGAAGGGGTTTGGTGGGCAGGAAGGAATCTCATCACATCAGACAATGAGGGTTTGGGGATGCAGGAGGAGGCCTGGGCTGGTGCCAAAGGTTTTGGAGTGTGGAAGATGATTTAGAGCTGAGGCGGTGGGGGGGGGGCAGGTGCAGGAAGAGGTATGGACTCTGGGTGGCGAAAACCTCAGGCGGCTCCTGAAAATGGCAGCATGTCCTTCCTCCAGCTCTTACATAGAGGCACAGCTGTTGCTCTGTCTGTAGACACCACTTCTGCAACTTTCCATAGCCACAATTCCCAGCCAATGCAAGGCACAGAGCCAACACTTGAGGTGGGGTGATGGGGCATCTGTCCCTCACTGGCTCTTTAACGTTGTGTCTTTGTTGGTGCGATCTTGTGCAAAAGCACTCGCTTTTGTGCCAGAACTTGCTGCCTGTCTACACTGGCCGCGAGTTCTTGCGCAAGAACACTGAAGTTCTAATGTATGAAATCAGGGCTTCTTGTGCAAGAATTATGATGCTCCCACTCAGGAAGAAGCCCTCTTGCACAACTGTTTTTGCGCAAGAGACCAGTGTAGACAGGCAACATGAATTTCTTGCACAAGAAAGCCCTATGGTTAAAATGGCCATCAGAGCTTTCTTGCGCAAGAGAGCGTCTACACTGGCATGGATGCTGTTGTGCAAAAGCACATGCCAGTGTAGATGCTCTCTTCTGGAAGAGTTTTTGCACAAGAACTCTTCTGCAAAAGAGTTCTTGCGCAAAATCATGCCAATGTAGACGTAGCCGAAGGGTAAAGCCTAGCCCTGGGAGAGGGCTGAGAGCAAAGCGCACAGCTGAGGAAGGTACTAACTAATTAGGGTCCAGCTGAGGAGAATATAAACAAAGGCTGGGGCGGGGCGGGGCGGGAAGAGTGATGAACAGATTCACTCTTGCTCTAGTTGAGGAACCGGAAGGATCTAGTGCCTGGGAAGCTAGAGGCTTCCTGACTTAGAACAGGGCTGGGGAAGCTCTCAGGCTGCAGGGCCTGAAGCAAGGCCTGAGTGTACTAAGGCTGCGAGGAAACAGCCAGGATAGGAAAAGGCAGCAGGTCCATACCCCTCTGTGAATGATGTGTGGCAACTTCACACTGCAGTTTGCCTCTAAAGTAAGCTGCTAGATGCTGACTGGCAGTGGGTCACTGAGGCAAGGTGGCATAATGGGTTGGGGGTTCCTAGAGGAGTAGGATGCCAGAGCATGGGGGCCCTATGGTAGGGCAGCACCCTGTAGGGTTGCCAGGTATCTGGTTTTGAACTGGATAGTCCAGTATTTGAGCTTTCTGTTCCGGGAGACACATTGAGAAAATATAAATGTCTGGTATTTTCTAAATAAGATGTATAATGTAGATTGTGATATAATGTCAAGTGTGTCCGGTATTTTTGTTGAAACCATCTGGCAACCCTAGCGCTTTGAGGGGGGGGGGAAACAAAATTAGATAACAGTGGGCGAGATACTGGTTGAAAGGGGGTGCCCCAGAGCTGAATTACCAGTGTGCCAGCAAAAGGTGCCTATGCTGGTGAGGTGCGCCCGGTTACAGGCGGGTACATTGTACTGAGGCCCCTTGTTCCCCCTCGACCTTGCAACTTCTAGGCAAGAGAGGGGGGACATGCCAGTGGTTCCAGGAGCCAGGCAGAGCCAGGGCAGGCAGGAAACATACCTAAGCCACACTCAGTCGCCAGCCAGACTTTTAACGACCCAGTCAGAGCTGCTGGGGTTTCTTGGTCAAGCTTTTCAGTCAAAAACTGGGTACCTCGGAGCCCTATATATAGGGAACTTATGCTGGTTTTGTTGTATGGTGAATATATTGAAACACTTTTTCCCTGCTAAACAAGAAGGCACTATCTATAAGCAGTCTGTTCTTAGAGGGGTAGCCATGTTAGTTGGTAACTGAAAAAAAACTTTTAAAAACAGGCCCTCAGTCTGATGATGGTCCTGACCCGATTTTTACACCGGTCTCCTGAATAATATTCACTGTTGCCACACGGGTTAAGTCTCATGGGCAATCCAGGTCATATTGCCCGGCTTCCTGTAGATGGCGAGAACTGGCATCAGATGCTCCCTTGGTTCAGACTGGTTCGGCCCCACTGTGGTTCTCCTGTTCGGGCTCTCCCTTGTTGCCCTTGAGGGAAGGATCCATTGCCTCTGGTCAGTTGATACCAGTGGGCCTGGCCAGGGTTTGGGAGCCCCTCAGTGGCTTCCACAGTGGCTGTTTTGGATTCTGAGAGCATAAAAAACACTGCCTTCATGTTTAGAAGGCATGTTTAAAGAACCAACTGGTCCTATAGCACCTTAAAGGCTAAAATTTTTTTTATTAGTCTCTAAGGTGCTGCAGGACCATTGATTTAAGTTTTTTACAGTCTTATCTTGTTCGTTAGTAAGAACCTTTTGAGTCGAAGTTCTGGAAAAGAACTATTTTTATTAAAGCAGTTTTATAAACACTGCTGCTGTGAGAATGGGGAGAAAACACCTATATTTTCCTGTATTAAAGCAGTGCTGTAGTTCTGGTTGATGAACCACTTTAATTATAAGCCTGTTTCCAAGCATTTTTACATTTCTTGAATAGATTGCTCTCGGATGAAAAGTTCACTGAATCCAAGTGGAATTTTTTTTTTTTTTTTTTTTTTTGCCATTTCATTCCTTTTCCAAAAAGGCTGTGTTTAAAAATTGGATTGACTATTGCTAAGCTGTTGGAGCATGTGAATGATGTCTTACAAATTTGAGGTAACATTCAGAAGTATTTATTTTACACTTGGCCCTCTCAACCATATTTAAAAACTCTAAACTAGCCTCCAGTTTTATTCACCAATAAGTACTAGGTTAACCTAACATTTAACTGTTTAATCAAGATTTTACATCCTCAGCTGACATCAGTCACAGTCATATGATACCTTTTTTGGCAGGGTTTCTAGCCACTTGAATTTGTGTTGAGGGTTATGTTGGCGGCCTCATCCACCAACGATCAGCATTCTTTCCTGCCCCCAATGTTTTCTGTGCCTTGCAGTTCCCTTCAACAACATACAGCAGATGAATGTATAGCGATGCAGTTCACTCATGTGCCCTAACTTGGCTTTCTCATGTAGCTTGACTGCCATGTTGGTCATTGTATACCCACCACACTGGAGTGAATTATGGGCAGTGAATTTTTGACATGGTTAAGCTCTTGGAGCTCAAGAGCTTTCAACAAATGCCTAAATCCTCAGAAGCTGGGAAGGAAGAGTGAAAGAACATCTGATGACTGACTGCGAAGGACAGTGAGACCATGCAGGTTCTTAACCTTTCAGCTGTTTGCATTAACACTTGTGACTGGCTACAGTCCACTCTCCTACTATATTTGAATCCATGCAGTGCTTTAACACAATATGCACTCCTTCCAAGCAAAATAATCGCAGAGCAGGTTAGTTGGCATGGAGAGACTAAGAGGACTGAAGCAGTGATCCCTCTTATGTACATGCCTGTGCAGGTGCACAACAAGAATCGGAGACCTGCCCACCTCCTCACCAGAGCCGCATAGTGGCTGCTCAGCTGTTCCAGGCAGGGCCGCATGGTGGGCAGCTGCCCTGCCATAGGAGCAGCTGGGCAGCCCCACAAGGCCTCAGCCAGAGTTTCTATCCTTCCTCAGATCTGGAGCTGCGTCATGGGCAGCTGGCAGCTGCTAGGGCTGGTGCCATGCAGAGGCATTACTTTCATATAACCAGGAGAGGCACCACAAAGGCATGAGCACCACCCTTCTGAGTACTGCAAGGCAAAAGGCACGATGCCGACGTGCATTTTAAAAACCACAGTTATAGTAAATAGCCATTTTTTTAAATTTGTGCCTTAGTAAATATTCCCTCTTTCTCTTGCATAAAAGAAAGACTTGGGTGAATTTGTATATAGTGTGACCATGATACGTTGAATTGCAGTTAAATGAAATGTGGCTAAACAGAGTTAATTTATGCTCCCTGAAGATTGTGCTTTGCTGACTTGTGCTTCAAAACTGCCCTCTGGGAAAAAACATGAACCCAAAAAGTGGCTGTCACCACATCTTCCTGTTTTTTTGATTGGATTTAGAGTGCTTTTACAGAATTCTCACTTTTGCTTTCTGGGCCTCTCCACGCAGCTACTTCGTATTTGGCAAGGTGGCTTGCTGTCTTTTCTGAATGTCCAACTTAGACTGCCAATCCTGGCTGGTCTCTGGAAATCCCAGACAGCATTAAGACTTCAAAATCTGTATTTCAGGGATGGGGAGTCTAAATATAGACTTCAAAAGCCTGTTGAGTAAAGTTTCCTAATTTTTCCAAAAGATTCAGGTGATCTGAGAGACCTTTTGATATCCAGAGTTGTTCATATTTTATATGCTATTAATTTTGCTCTTATCAGTTACTTCTGTCAGTTTAGCCATTTAAAAAAAAAAGTCAACTTTGACCATCTGATGCCTAGGTTTGCATTAAAAATCAATTAGTTTGCTCTGCTGATCCCTCGGAATCCACTCTGACATCTTCTAATATCATTGTCTCACAGAAAGCAGTTATTACTTCAGGTTTTTTGGTGCAAAGCTGTTACAAAATTAATCTCCATTTGAGAATTTCACACTCTTCTAGTTGTCGCTTACATCATCAGAATGCTTTGACCTAGGTTGGCATATTTATTCACCAGCACTGGCAATTGGAGTTGACATCAATGAATGTTAATATCCCTGCAATGTTTGGAGACATCGGAGCACCAAGTTATTAATAAATTGATTGACCATGACATAAGCAAGATGCTACGCTAGAAGTCAGGAATAGTATACAATACGTAGCCCAGTTATGAATAAAGGGAAATGGACTCAGATTATCTTTTGAGATCCCTTCCAATCCTACAATTCTATGATTCTAAGTAGAGGCCACAGCCAACATGCTGAAAGTTTAGTGTGGCACAAGTATCTTAACCAGTTTACACATGTCCTTGGGTACTTTAAACCACTTTTAAAGTCTTGTAAGTGTTTAAGCCAGGGTGGGGAACCTTTTTTAGGTTCTGGGGCTGCTGATCCCCAGAAAAATCAGTTGGCCCAGGCTAGCAGATTGCTGTTCCCCCCGCCATAGGGCTGGAGCACACAGGGAGGGGTGCTGGAGCACCAGTGCAGGTTTCCCAATGCTGAGGGGGAGCCCTGAGCCTCAGGAGCCAGATCCAGGCAAGCCTTAGTTTCTGCACCCCTGGTTCAAGCCTAAAATGCTTTAAACTTTTAAATCGTAAGCTGCTCTGAGAATTTAAAGATTTTCCTTGGTTTCCTTGCCAAAGTGAAGAGCCACCCACTGTAATGGTGATGATTTCCCCTTGGCAAGGGAGTGAAGAGCCAGCTCCAATATAATTTTTTCACAGGGTGATTGGAGAAATTAAGTCAAGTTCCAGTTATATCCTCTGCAACTTGCTGGAATTGTAATGTGTTATACTTGTAGATATTTATTTTTTTCAGCATCTATCCGTAAGTGTAGGCAGTTTAACTTTCTTAAAACAATTTTGTAACACTATAAAATCTAAAAAATACTTGCTAACTGAATCTGACCATGCAATAATATCCATCAGAGTCGTCGCACTATATGTGTCATATCCGTCAAGTGGTCTCTCCTTTGGACCTGTTCCCTCAATATCAGTGGGAAAAGGGCTTTGTGGCATGCTAAGATGGTAACAGTTGCTAGCTCTGGTAAGCTTAGGTTGGAGAGTGACCTTGTAGAGAACATCCCTTGATCAGCCTATTCCGTTTTAAATCAAGCAAGCTTTGACTTTGAACACATCTGTTTATTCTTGTCATACCTACTGTCTGAGCCACTACTACTACTACTGCTACTTTGGATCTAATAAGGCTCTAAAAAGGCACACTGTGTTGTGAATAGTGGACACGTTCCCTCTGTGAGGGATCCTGTGCAACTTGCACTCTTGCATTTTGGTACCTCGCCTGGTAACCAACATCACTTGTTTCTTGTCTGCTGTAGGTGTATCAGCTAGCCCCTGTTTCAGAGATATCAGGTCATCCATTCCCCTATACCAGCCTGAACAGAGGAAAAGGCAATGGTGAGCAACGTATTGTTGTCACACTAAATATATCACAACCCTGTTTTCTCACTGGCCTTCCAGTGACCTGATTGTCAGTTTTCCCGTTCAGTTGAACAAGTAGGCTGTTAATGGGAATCTTATTGAGAGTTCTTGGAGCAAATGAGAAGTTGCCCAACATTGCTTTGTGGGACCTATGAGAGAGGAGCAAAGCCAGTGACTCCTCCAGTCTTCCTGTGACTTGCATATTTCAGCAAAATCTTGTGATCACTGGTTATAAAAGTTTCTTGTGAATTTATAGGAATCAGCAACAGTATCTTAGAGTTGTGTAGCAGCACAGTTCTTTAAGAAAAACCGCTTATTGTTCAAACTTCGCAGTTTTGTGTGTGTGTGTGTGTGGCGGGGAGATTGTCTTTTTACCTTATCTGTAACTGATGGCATGATGCAGTACATTGGCTCTTAGGGTCAGCCATAATAATGAGGATGCTTGGGTGAAAGTAAATGGTATGAAACTGGTGGGTGTCACGGTGGCACACATCTAAACAAGCACATGTAACCTCAATATTGGTGCTCAAGACACAACTCACTCCGCTCATGAATGGAAAAATCTTAGAGTGAACACTGGACTGAAGTAGTTTCCATGATTTATACCAAGCATCAACTCCTACGGTTGCCTGGAATTTTGTCTGTGCATTCTTGAGGCCAGGGACTTGTAGAAGTAGACACTGCCTAGCATACTATTGGTGCTACTGCAGGGTGAGTACAACATAATAAATATGTATTGTGCGTTAAACTGAATATCTGATTAAATACCATGCATCAGTGAAAACACATCTGACTCTAACACCTTATGCCAAATCACATTAAATTATGAGGAGTTGAGGCTGTGATCACAGAAAATAAATGTCGAAGTTAGTTCTACTTCTCATGGGAGCAATAACTTAGCCAGATTTCACAAATACTATAGATTAAAGGCACACTATCAATTTAGAAATAACACCCCTTCCTGAATATTTTTGCTTTCTATTTATATATTAATCTTAGATGTCACTTTTAAGGTGTTCAAGTGAAGAAAGCTTTTATTTGCTTCCTACATATGCCAGCACTTTTCACATTTATTATTTTACTGATTTCTCCATTTTATGTGACTGTTTCATAGCTAAATGACAAAACCATGTTTTTAAAAAGTAAAAATTAGCAGAGTGATTCAGTGTCAGGTATAGTATGTGAAACTACTGTATACAGGCAGTCCCCGACTTACGTGGATCCGACTTACATCGGATCCCTAGATACGAACGGGGTGAGGCAACTCCCGCACATGCGCAGCAGCATTCCCGGGGCTCGCTCACCTGGGTCCTAGGATCCTCCTCCTCCTCGGGCCGGCTCCGACTGGGGTCCCGCAGAGCTGCCGGGCAGAGGAAAAGTGCCTCCCCACGCCCGCTGCCCCCCCCCCACCCCCCTACCAGCAACAGGCTGCCCCCTCCCCTGAGCAACAGGCTGCCGAACAGACAAAAGCAGCCTCTCTGCCCCTCCTCCCCCTATACATGCCGGGCTCCCGGAGCGCAGCAGCGTCCCCAGGGCTCGCTCACCTGGGTCCTAGAATCCACCTCCTCCTTCTCTTCGGCCGGCTCCAACTGGCCTCTGCCTGCAGCAGCTGGCCACAGGGACAGGGATCCCGCAGAGCTGCCGGGCAGAGGAAAAGTGCCTCCCCACGCCCGCTCCCCCCCCCCCCCCCGCGGCCTCGCATCCTGCACGCCTCCCCCCTCCCCCCCTGCCAGCAACAGGCTGCCCCCTCCCCTGAGCAACAGGCTGCCAAACAGCAGACAAAAGCAGCCTCTCCGCCCCTCCTCCCCCCATACATGCTGGGCTCCCTGGGCAAACAAAGACTCCACCAAAACAAACAAAGTGCTGGCCTCATTGTGTTAGCAAAAAAAGGACCCTCCTCCTAGAACCCTGGGTGGTGTGTGGAAATAAAGCTATTAGCTCAAAGCATGGTGCAGAGCTGTTTGGTATTTGATGAGTTACTCCTTTAGTCCTGAGTTTGTCACAGGGACAGAAATAGATGTGAAATCTTCTGAACAGGGGAACAGACAGCAAAACAAACATTAGAGGGGAGTTAACCTTTCCCTATGCTATCCAAAACTAAAAAAAATGTTTGGCTAGAGTTTCCCCTACAATATGTACCAGTTCCGACTTACATACAAATTCAACTTAAGAACAAACCTACAGTCCCTATCTTGTACGTAACCCGGGGACTGCCTGTACTCTGTTTTCTTCAAATTGATTAAACTTCAAGTTGACAGTCCCCTTTTTTTTTAATACATTCAAAAGTGTATGCCACTTGCTGTGTTTAGGAAACTGTGCGCCCGTCTGTGCCAGACCTGCTCAAATGCTAATAGACAAGAATCCTCTCTTTGCTCACATGGTAGAAATCTATATGTGTTGGATCATTCCTGCTTACATTTTATTTCACCATGCTGATTGTGTGCAGTCTAAAGACTATAATGTATGTAGCCTGTAGCTTGGGTGCAGAGTTAGAGTTGCTGTGCAATATAAAAACCTGTCCTTGGTGCTTATAAAACATGCTACAACACTAAGGTACTTTATTTTATGATAAGTAAATATGTCTTCTGTCATCTTGGATATCTCATAGGCTACTTAGGCTTCATTGTGCTTTCAGTTAAAAATGCTAAGTATGAGTCTGAAATGGTTTCTTCAATACTTGATCTTCAGTAGCTAAATCCAGTCTGGCATTTTGCAAACCCAAATAATGCCTCAATAGGACAAGACTACTACTTACAATTAATCAATCTTTTTAATCCATAAAATATAATGTAGGCTTCTAAAGAATGAATAGATCATTTGGCTTATTTGAACTACGTAAAGTGTTAGTGTATGCATATTACCAAATGGAATCTTAGTTTTCTAACCAATTTTATTAAACATTACAGTAACTCTGCTTGTTCACACAGTTTTTCTATGACCTTTCCTTCTTCTGGATAGCTGTGTTGGTAGTAGTATCTGGGCCTCTCTTCTGGAGACCCAGGGCTATTATGTTTTATGGGGTTCGCTTAGACTCTAGTGTGGGGCCAAAAATGAAGGATTCTGTGTGTACGAAAGGAATGCTAGGGAGCAGAGTAGGGGGTGGAGTCTGGAAAGCAGGTAAGGGTCAGGAGCAAGGTGGGAGGGAGAGTGTAGGGCCTGGGGGAGAGGTGAGGTGCAAGAAGGGTCTGAGGTGGGGACATCTGAGTGGGAGGGAGGATGCAAAAGAGAGCAGGGTATGGAAGGTGTCTTTCTGGTACAGCTCCCGTTTGGCAAGGGGAAAAATACGTGGTTCCATACTACCCTGCACTTGCAGGCACCATCCTCTGCCACTGGATGTGATTCCTAGCCAGTGCAAGTGGCTGGGGAAATGCCTGCAGGTGAGTGCAGGGACTGAACTTCCTTGTGCTATCAGAAATGCATGCAGCTTCACCATGGGAGATGAGGGAGAATGGCAGCATGTGGAGATGCCTCCCCTTATTTCCTTCCCACTACCTGCCAGGCAGAGCCAGAAAGGAATGCAGCACGCTGGGCCTCAGTGGCTCATCCTAGGTTTCCAAACCAATGGCGGGGGAGGGCTTAGCCTGGGGCCCTGTCCTGAAGCCCTTAAAGCACCTTTCATAATCCAGCCCTGCACGTGGGACTGCAGTCTAGCTAATCGATTGGCACACAACTGTAGCATTTTCTTAAGTTAATAGAAACAAGGACTTTTTAAACTGTTTTAATGGCCTTTTTCATTAGCTAAAACATTAATAAAGGTAGTTCTATATTACGTAAGTCACACACAGGAAACCATTTTGGCTTAAATAGCATTTTAAAAATGGTTACTGCTCTAGCCTTCCTGTTAGGCAGATTGTTAGCTGTTCCTATGCTGTGATGTGTGGTTTTTTGGGGTTTTTTTTTTTTGTAAAAAGTATTGCTATATAAATTGTGAAATGAAAAATGAAGCACTTCACTGCCTTGGTTACAGTTTTGAATTGCCAGTTTTCCATGTTTTGTATTATTTCCCTTTGCGACGCAAGAAGGGGGAAAAACAAAAGAAACCATTTTCTTGATTGAGTGGATGGTAGAGGATTTTAGGCTCACTTTGATAATGGTATAGAACATATATGTTAATACAATTTGGTACTGAGAGACTTCTGCCTTTCAAAACATTGCTAGTAACTATTTATGTATTTTATTTCACTTACAAACTAGCAGTACAAGTTTAACCTCTCTGCTCCAGGACATTCTGGACCACAGATGTTGCTCTACTAGACAGCCCCGGTGGCTGAGAATTTGGTGGCTGAAGGGGCAGCCAGGAGCAGAGCTAGGGAGTTGGCATCCGGGAGAGGAGCTGTGAGCCCAGCAGCCTGGGCTGGCAGCACCGCCTGCCTGGGGGAAGGGAGCTCATTGTCAGGGACCGGGCCAGACCAGCAACAGAACCCAGCCAGAGATATGGAACTCCTTGCCCTCGGTCCGGCTCTGCACCACCAATTCTAGTAGTGGAGACAGGCTAGAGGTGCTGAGTCTTGCAGGAGCTTGGCGCTCAGCACCAGAGCCAGACCAGCAGTGAAGCCCAGATGGGGTTGGTTGTCCAGGGACAGGGAGCCCAGCAGCTAGGGTTGGCAGCAGAGTCCGACCCACAGCAAGCAGGGGAGCTCAACTGGTGGGCTGGGCCAGGAGTGCAGAGCCTGGAGTGGAGCCCAGCTGTGTCTGCTGACAGACACCAAGTGAGCCTAAAATCCTTCTATAGAGGAGCTGGAATTGACCTCCCCAGTCCAGCAAACTCCCTTGTTCGGACTGGTCAGCTTCCTAGGGTGGCGGATCAGAGAGGGGTGATATACAGAGTCTGATGTTTATTTTGAATTAGTTTTCTGGGTTTATTCTAGTATTTGGGTCCCTGATATTTTTTTAAAAACATGATTGTCAAGGTTGTGTGTGTGTGTGTTTTTTTTTTTAATCTAAATATCACTCACCATAATCATCAATGTACTCTTGTTTCATTGTACAGATTTTTATTAAGATTTTGTACATGGCAAGTACTGAAAAACTAAAATAGCATATTAAAATACTGCAGCAATGATTAACTGCAGTATTTTTTTTTTTCTGAAACTTAATTAAAGAATGGTATGTTCCTGTACTAGACGACTGGAGCTAGGTGCCCTCCCCTCCCCCAATAATAAAACTTTGTTTTACTAGATTGGATGATGTGTTTTTTTAATATACTTTAAAAATACAAAATTCTCCCTAAATAAACTGTTGCTTGCTCTTATAAGACGAGTATTGTTAAACTTCCCTGGGATTTACCCTTTGTCTGCCTGTATTTTATGCTCCAGCTGGGTAACTGTAGAACATAAAACTGTAAAATGTTCCTTACATATTACCAGCAACTTATTTATAAAGTGGAATACACTTAAAATGAAGCACAGCTTATTCACACATATTTAATGCTTGTACTGAATTACATTTTTTTCAGGAACTCCAGAAAGGAACTTAATGACATTCGATTTGAGTTCACTCCAGGCAGAGGTAAAACTTTCTTAATTAAACTTATTTTAGTGCTGAAACTGGTATTTCAAAATTGATTACTGTTTCTGGTTAATATAAGTTATCACTCTGAAGAGTTTCCTACTTCGTCAAGATTTTATATTACACTGTTTAAACCAAACAAAAATAGTACAGAAATGGAAATGTTAGCGATAAGGTTATATCTTTGTTTCACTTTTTAATCTTGTGAATTATGCAGTACATAAGAAAAGTCATTTTACAAGGTGAAATAAAAGTTATATAAAAATAGCTATCATTGTATCAATGATGTGAAATAGAGTTAAGGTATCCCTGAAAGCATATGTGACTGTAGTCTGAAAATGGCTTTGTGGGGTTCCATATAAAATTTGCTCCATTTTGCCAGTGAGAAGTACTTGCCGTTTCTACAAATGACACTTTTTTTTTCTGAAACTTAATTATATTTCTGGCTTGTGTATCATCATGAATAATAAAGTTATTGTAATTGGAACTTTAGAATCCCTCTCACTTTTGCATCTGTATTGGCTTTCTCTTGCTAATAGCTATAAGAAGCCATGAACCTGTGCTTTGGCTCAAAAAGCAAAGCCAATATTATTGGTTAAAACATAGGGAGCTGATAAATTGAGTAAGAAGATTCTGTCCACTTAGCCAACATTTGGGCTATAGTTGTACTTAAGTATGACAGCAGCAATGTTCTAAATTGAACATATACTAATAGTGCTACAGCCTAAAAAGATATCTATATTGGGAGAAATCATCATTCCTTAACCACATATTTTTCTTAGCTATGGAAAGATAGGTGTGTTTCTTTTGGGTTATATATGCAGTTAATAGGATACACAGAGAGGGATGCTCTCTCTTGTAAACTTAATTTATTCATATGTTCTGATGTTTGTGATCAGGTGTTGACTAAAGTCACTTAGTGCTGTAGTGTAGACATATCCTAATTCGAACTAACTTAATTCGAATTAGTTAATTCGAACTAAGCTAATTGGAACTAGTGCATCTAGACCTAAAAACTAGTTCGAATTAGCATTTTGCTAATTCGAACTTGCATGTCCACATTGAGTGGACCCTGAACCGAGGTTAAGGATGGCCGGAAGCAGTGCCGGCAGTGCATCAGATTAGGACTTAGAGCGTGGAGCTGCTGTCTCAGGCTAGCCGAGGGCTGTGCTTAAAGGGACCCGACCCCCACCCCGGACAGTCAGTTCTCAGGGGTTCCCCGCTCGCTTGTCTAATTTGATGAGGGACAGCAAAGCAGTCCTGGCTTGGAGTGCCCTGTATGCCCACACTCGGCACATCACAGCACTTGGCCATCAGCCCGGCTGCACTTGCCGCAGGCTGCCATACGGGAGGGAAGGGTCATTCGGGGGGCTGCAGGAGAGCTTCCACCCCGAGGAGCCCGCAGAGCCACCCCAGTCCTCCCCATCGGGGGCTCGTATCCCATTCCTCCCTCACCTCCTTCCACTTATCCCTCCCTAGCCTCCCTTCCTGATGTACAAAATAAAGGACACGTGTGTTCAAAAATAGAAACTCTCTTTATTGAACAAAACTCGGGGAGACTGGGAAAAAGAGGTGGGAGAGGGAAAGAGAGAAGGTGGGAGAGGGGAGGAGGAAACTTGGGAGGAGGGAGCTGCAAGGGGGAAGCCAGGGGAAGGAGGAGGAGGGGAAGTATCAAACTATGGTACGCCATATCTTCAGTACTGTGTACAGATGTGATCTCCTCACCCCAGAAAAGATATTTTGGCCTTGGAAAAGGTTCAGAAAAGGGCAACTAAAATGATCAGGGGTTTGGAACAGGTCCCATATGAAGAGAGGCTAAAGAGACTGGGACTTCTCAGTTTAGAAAAGAGGAGACTGAGGGGGGATATGATAGAGGTCTATAAAAGCATGAGTGGTGAGGGGAGGGTGCATAAAGAAAAGTTCTTCATTAGTTCCCATAATAGAAGGACTAGAGGACACTAAATGAAATGGATAGCAGGTTTCAAACTAATAAAGTTCTTCTTCAGAAAGCAAATAGTCAACCTGTGGAACTCCTTGCTGCAGGAGGCTGTGAAGGCTAGAACTAGAACAGAGTTTAAAGAGAAGTTAGATAAATTCATGAAGGTTGGGTCCATGGAGTGGTATTAGCCAGGGGGTAGAAATGGTGTCCCTGGCCTCTGTTTGTGGAAGGCTGGAGATGGATGGCACGAGACAAATCGCTTGGTAATTGTCTTTGGTCCATCCCCTTCAGGGTACCTAGTGTGGGCCGCTGTCGGCAGACAGGCTACTGGGCTAGATGGACCTTTGGTCTGACCCAGGACGGCCATTCTAAGCTCATGGCTCAGGGTCGGGGGTCTCACTGGACCACCTTGATTTTCATGCAAACCTGCTCCTGGGTGGCCAGGCTGGCAGCTATCCTGCCCTAGACGGTCACTTTCCTGTGCCTAGTGCGGAGGTCGTGGACTTTGGAGGCTTCCCCCCAAACCTGGATGAGGTCCACGATCTCCGCACTAGACCAGGCAGGCGCCCGCCTCTTGCGGCCCCGGGCAGGCTGGGTGGCTGGCTCATGCCGTGCCAGGTGCAGGGTCTGCTGGCTGGGTGCTGGCAGGCTTGCAGGCTTGCACCTGGCACAGGCACCGTAGCCAGACCGTGCCCCTTTAAGGAGCCGGGAGGGGGGCAGAAGAATTTCCCTAGTTGTGCCCAGAGTGGCCATCAGGGCAAGCTGGGAAGGGCTAGCCTCCCACTAGTTCGAATTAAGCGCTACACAGCCCTTAATTCAAACTACTTAATTTGAACGAGGCGTTACTCCTCGTAGAATGAGGTTTACCTAGTTCAAATTAAGCGCTCCGCTAGTTCGAATTAAGTTCGAACTAGTGGTTTGTATGTGTAGCGCCTATTAAAGTTAATTTGAACGAACATCTGTTAGTTCAAATTAACTTTGTAGTGTAGACATACCCTTAGAAACCTACTTCCTATCATTGGAAATCATTAAGGAGATGAGACTCCAGATCATCCTCCAAACAGAGCTTCATCTACCTGGATTTCTTATTGATTGTGAGGCTAAAAAGAGAGAAAGCAACCAAAAAAATCTACTTAGGGCTAAACAAGACAACATGCTGGTCTGACAGGTAGACACCATGATTTATGCTTTTGTGACCTCGATGCAACTCTCCTTAAACCTTAGAATGAGTACATAAACCTTGAAAAAATGTCCATCTGGTCAAAAATATAGCACCCTACTTACTAAGAAGCACCATTAGGCAGGATTCCATCACCCCAGTGTTCTAGTCAGTGACCCGACCTTCCATTTACAGACAAAATTGAGAACAAGGTTGTATGTTGAATTTTCAGAGGTCTCCAGGAGTTGGGATTGAGTTATTTTAGGCATTGCCTTTTTCTGTCCTTAGCCATGACTTTCTGTAATAGTTGCATCCTACAGGAATGAAAGATCTGTACAGAGAGTAAGATGAGAGAATTCAAGACAATGCTCTTGGGGTTTGCTCCACAGCAATGGAACTCCCAGATCAGAATAACTTTGAATATTGCAACTTTAAAATCCAAATGGAAGGGCCCATCTCTTTAATTTTGCTCGTCCTTCATAACAATAATAAATGAAGCTAAACAAGAGAGCTTAATACAATTTCTCCCTTGGGATGAAAGGAGTAAGCGCGGGGGGGGAGGGAGGGTAGGACCAGAGAGTGAGAATCACACAACACAACCCCGTCTATTTCTCTTGTACAGGGTTCCGATATTAGTGTTGAGTTCAGTATACAATACCTAGTTAAATAATAGAGGAGAAATGGCAAAGCTAGGGAGTGATCTTTATGGGACTCATGAAGAATCAGAAAGTTATCTTGTTTCTTGATGTGCATAATATGATGGGTTAATTATCAATGGGAAATTTGGTACCTTCTTAAGCATTTTCTAATGAAGGCACTTTTGAATTCAAGCACACTCAGCTGTGTGTTTTTGAAGCTGAAATATATTTTCTTGCATTGGATTATTGATTTTTTTTATTTTATGGACACTAATACATATTCATTTCACCTTTTGGATAGACACGGCAGATGGCGTTTCTCAAGAGCTGTTCTCTGCAGGCCTGGTTGATGGCCACGATGTAGTTATAGGTAAATTATACTTAATTTGCAATTATGCTCTTTCTACAACTTGTTGTGCTAAATGGATGCACTTCTGTGCCTTTTTATACAAAATACATTCTCTGCTTTGCTTTCCTTTACATGTGTGCACCAGAGAGCCAGCAATCCACTGTTATAAATCCATCCGTTCTCTCTGAAAGTCAAAACACTCACTGATTTAACATAGACTTTGATTTCACCAGGTGCTCTCTCCTGCTGTTACTTTCCAAACAGTAAATGATAACTTTTGTGCTAATTCCAATTTTTGTTCAACAGAAAATTGACTTTCTTGAATTAGCTACTTACGATTTGTGGATGAGATTTTTCAAAAGAGGAATTAGACCAGTACTGAAAGCTTTTGAAAATCCCACCCAATATCTTTAAGCAATTTCTACTGAAAAGGGAGAATCTCAAAGTGGTTAATTGCCCTGAGTTGTTTGGTGATTGCTTCTAAAATATTATACTCAACAAAACATGGTTGGCTACAAAAGGCTTTTTTTTCTCTGCAGAAATTGGTTTCAAGAGTCCAGTAACTTCCAGTAGATAATTTCCAGTAAATGATGGCCTGAATTAGGGCAGCATTTGAGCTCCTTTTTCTTTTCAAATATCAGAGGGGTAGCCGTGTTAGTCTGAATCTGCAAAAGTGGCGAGGAGTCCTGTGGCACCTTATAGACTAACCGAAGTGTTGGAGCATAAGCTTTCGTGGGAAAAGACCCACTTCGTGAGATGCATGTAGTGGAAATTTCCAGAGGCAGGAATAAATATGCAGGCCAGAATCAGGCTAGAGATGACGAAGTGGATCCAATCAGGGAGGATGAGGCCCACTTCTAGTAGCTGATCTGATCCAGCTACTCATCCTCCCTGATTGGATCCACTTCGTCATCTCTAGCCTGATTCTGGCCTGCATATTTATACCAGCCTCTGGAAATTTCCACTACATGCATCTCACGAAGTGGGTCTTTGCCCACGAAAGCTTATGCTCCAACACTTCGGTTAGTCTATAAGGTGCCACAGGACTCCTCGCTGCTTTTTCTTTTCAGTTGTCATGGAGCAGTAAGTGAAAATGTATGAAGGGAGTTGACCTGGAACATGCAGTTTGCTGATGGCAGTGAAATATGCAGAAGATTATGAGATCCTGCAAGCCAACTTTGAACAATGGCAACGTATTTTTCAGCAGAATGGTCTTACATCACCAAACCTATGGTCACTGAGAGAGGAGGACTCACCATAAGGGATATCACAGGCAGAGAACTGAGAAGAATGAAAAAATTTAAATACAGTCAGTGACCACTGATTCTAAGTATTTCCCTCATGAATCATGCCTGCCATTGTACCAAATGATGCAAATGATGGGAACTGACTCCACTTCTCTGACAAGATGTCAATAAAGTTCAAATGTGGACTCTCTGTAAAACGACTATTTGACCCATATAATGTAAAGCCAGCTACATTTGTGTTCTGTCACAGAAATGAAGATGCTGAGATAGTCAGATAGTTGTTTCGTCTGGGACTGAAAACAAAGTGAGGTTGTAAGAGGCTTAATGTGGGTTGCTCCAGTTGTAGACAAGTTAAGGGAAGCTTAGCTACAACAGCGCAGACCAGAGGGCTATATTAATAGGTAGACTCTTGAAATGGTGCTAGACAGCAGGTGATCAAAATGGGAGATCAAAGACTTAGTATGTGGACTGGCTAGTTAACAGATCTCAGCTATCAGTCTGCCTTACAGCTTGGCATACAATCATGACTTGCAGAAGAAGGCTATAATCCTGAACAGGGAAGTAACAAAGAAGGAGAGCCTTGAGTTGAGGAGTATTGCACAGCATGTGGTGAGGCGGGGATGGAAAGCAGTGCCGTCTGATGGAATTGTTTTGAGTGATACAGGGCCTCTTACAATCTGGCCCTTGTGATGAGATGCCTCAGAAATTCACTGACTTGTTTGCAAACACTTTGCAGATAAGATTGCTCACATCTTGTCTGATTTTGACTCTGGATGGCATGTAAGGGGTACAGAATGTGTTGAGGGTAGTGCCTTGTCATTTTCTTTGGATCGGTTTCAGCTTTTGCAGACCAAGGATGCGGACAAGGTGCTTGGAGTACAACCAACCCATGCTCACTTGACTCCTGCCCTTTGTGGCTTATTAAATCAAGCCGGGAAGGGACGACTTGGTCCGGGGGATTATTAATGCTTATTTTAGATCTGGGATGGTTCCCACCGCCTTGAAAGCAGCAGTGGTAAAATTCCTTAAGAAGCCTTCCCTGGACCCACAGAGTTTGAATAACTATTGCCCAGTCACTAATAATCCCTTCCTGGACAAGGTACTCAAGCAGGCGGTGGTGTTGCAACTCCAATCTTTATGGGAAGAAACAGATTATATGGATCCATTTCAGGCCTGGTTTTGGAACAGAAACCACTTTGGTCACCCTGGTAGACGACCTACCGCAGGAGATAGATGGGGGAGTGCAACCTTGTTGATTCTCTTGGACTTCTTGGCAACTTTTAATACCATTAACCTTGGTATCATTCTGGAGTGCTTGGTGGAGTTGGGTATCAGAGGCACTGTTTTTGCAGTGGTTCCAGTCTTACCTGTCTGGATGCTTTCAGAAAGTGGGAGTAGGGGTCCCACAAGGTTCCCTCTTGTCCCCTAAGGTGTTTAACATCTACATGAAACTGCTGGGAGAGGTCATAAGGAGATTTGGAGGATGGTGCCATCAATATGCAGATGACACCCAACTCTGTTTCTCTGTGACATCGTATCTGGATGTGGTGGAGACTGATCTGAACCAGTGTCTGGAGATGGAGACTGACTGGATGAGGTCGAATAAACTGAATCCCTATAAGACCGAAATCCTGTGAATCAGGAAGCCATCTGTCTAGGAATGTGGCGTGTGACCTGTTCTAGATGGTATTACACTGTCCCTGAAGGAACAGGTGCACAGCTTGGGAGTCCTTCTGGACCCTTTTCTGACATATGAGAACCAGATTTCCTCAGTGCCTAGGAGTGCTTTTGGGCAGCTCAGCTGATCCGCCAGCTGCGACTCTTCCTGAGAGAGAATGACCTTGCTACAATGATTCATGCTCTTGCCTTATCCTGATTGGATTATGGCATTGTGCTCTGTGGGGCTGCCTTCAAAGAGTCTTTGGAAACATCAGCTGGTTCAGAATGTGGCTGCTTGAGTTTTAACTAACACTCATTATACAGTGCACCTTATGCTGGTGCTCTGGCAGCTGCACTGGTTTCTGGTATGTTTTCAGGCACAGTTCAAGGTCCTAGTTATGACCTATAAAGCCCTAAACGGTTTGGGACCCGGGTATTTGAAGGACCCTCTTCTCCCTTATAAAACTTCCTGGGGATTGAGATCAACTGGGGAGGCTCTGCCCTGTGTTCCTCCACTTATGGAGATAAGGCTGATATCTACTCAGAACAGGGCCTTCTCAGCGTTTGCTCCTAGGCTATGGAATTCTCTCCTGCAAAACATTTGCTTGGTGCCAACGCTGGCAATATTTCGGCACCAGGCTAAAACCACACTTTTTACCTGTGCTTTCATTGGTGCTTGAGTGTGTGTGTGTCTCTCTCTCAAAGTGGCCTAGCAGGTTTAATGCCCCCCCTTGGGGTCTTGTATTTTACATAATATACTGTTCTAAAATTTTGTAAGCCTCCTCCAATATTTTAAATAGAGAAGCAGGGTAAAAATATTTTAAAATAAAATTAAACACATGAATTTCAGGAGTAGGTGTGGAAGATCACTTCTGTCATAGTGAGAATTCCAGAAGGCCCAAGACTGATAAATGTTCTAGTGAGAGAATAGAGGTACCAAGCAGGTGTAGGAAGCCATTCTTGCTCATTTTGCTTCCAAGGAGGGACCCTTGGAGGTTTGAATTATCAGTAAGTCAAGACTGGCACCTGGGTAAGCTGGAAGCTGGCTTTTCTTACCTGGTATGCTGGCTACATTTCTTGGTCCACCTTTTCTTTGCTCTCAGCAACACAGACAAAGTTTAGGCCTCCCAGTTTCTAAAAATTGAAGTCTGTTACCACAGGGACTGTAGGGATGGGTCTCGTGTCCCTGCACAAACACTAAATTCAAATCTTTAACTATTCAACCAAATTGTTACTCTTTGATAAACAGAGATTTTCCAACTGGTCAGCATTAAAACAGATTATCATGTTTTAATCTTTACTTTGGACTGCAACAAAGAGTTGGATATTTTTAATGCATGGTGGATCTTGATTTTTATCATTCTACCTATCTATATGCCTGTTTCGTCATATACCATAATTGTCACAGATTGGCAGGGAATACCATTTGTGTAGCTGTTGGACATTTCATGACTGTACTAAGTTCTGTATGATTGCATTAAATCCAATGATTCCAAATAATGGTATTTTTGTTTGGTAAAACTAGTGCAAGCCCTGACCTTGAATCCTGCAGATATTGACTACGCCTTTTATTTTGTGTGTTGTATTTCATAATGCCCGCTTATTCATGCAGCATTTTAATGTTCCAAGCATTTTTAGCCCAGTATTTTTAATGTAGCTTAATCTTTTCATATCTCACTGATACACACACATCCTGCAAACTTCCCTTTTCTTCTGCACACAAATTTTTAAAATAACTGAAAGTTAGCTTAAGGCCCTTTTTACCATCTCCAAAAAAGAGCCAAACACTTTTTTCTCTAAAGACAACTTTAACACACTATCAGGTGTGAAGCGGACAGTAGGTAATCCAATTTTCTAGAGTCCTGCATAGATACAAAATTTGTATCCACATCCAATCTGCAAACATGGTCTGTGGCTATCTGCATCCACACATATAAAGCTGATAACTGTAGATAATTGCAGGGCTCTAGATAAAAAAATGTTTAATCTACATCCATTCAGTATCTACATACATGGTCCTCTGCTATCTGGATGTGGATATCCATGAATATAAAGCAGATATCACAGGTTTGCAGGGCTCTACAGATTTCACTGAGATTATATAGCATGATCGGAAAACCCTGTAAATGGAAAAGAACAGTGGATGTTACGCCCATTACTAGAAGCGGTAGAGAACATAATACAGAATCTAGAGAAAATTGGACTCTTGGCTTCATGCCCAAATATATATTATATCTCAGTCCTTCACTCTATACGGTAACCATGCTTTGAAGGTATTGTCCAGTCTTGTCTAAAACATACAGACAGGAGCACAATTTGAGTGTTGTGCTTGTACACCTGAATAATAGATTGACTATGGATCTTTTAAATGCCATACCTCCTGTAGTAAATAAGAAACACCATTAAATCATCTGTAACTAGGAAGGGAAACATTTATTTCCTAGAGTAGGTGTGACGTAGTGGGGGTACTTGCTGGGCTGTGGTGACCTCTGCTGTCTGGAGCAAGACCCAGCAGGGAAAACCTTATTATGCAAAGGTACCATACCGGTTGAACCAGCCTACCCCCCCATGGGGAGAAACAAAGGGAGGTGGAATGCTGCCCTGGCTGGGGGGAGGGCTGGAAGAGTGTGAGTTAGTTGCGGGCTGGGAGCATGGAGGAGACAGCCTAGGGAAAGGGGCTGGAGTTTAGGGGCCCAGTCTTCCCCATCTCAAGGGGGCCTGAGGCATCCTAGCCCAGCTCTGTGACCAGATTCCATCTGTGCTGTGCTGTATCCTGGAGAGGCAATAAACTTCCTCTATTCCTCCGGCTGGTGCAGTCTGTTTGTGCCATTTCGGGGTGCAGGAGACGGGGGACCCCCAACGCGCCGTCACAGTAGGTTAAAAGAAATTGAGCAAAACTGATCTGAATGTAGTTACCCTTGGGATTTTAAAAACTGAAACCACAATACTGAAGGGAAGATATTCCTGACTGTGTAAAACTTCTTAGGCAGCTCATTTGTTGTGCATGTCTTTATATTGCCTTGCTTACTTCAAATAAAATCTTTCTTTGGCTGGTGAGGAGGAGGTGGGCTATAGAAGGGATATTAGATCGGTTAACCTTGCTTCAGCAGAGGGACTGATTCCATTAGCTTCCAGATTGAATGCAGCTGATAAATTACATTCCACTTTTTTGCTGAAGCATGCACAAATTCCGCCTGTAAATAATGTGCATGAAAACAAAGCTGAGTTCTGTGAAAGCCTTGTGAAATTTGATCTTTTCATGGCTCCTCTTTATAAATCTGAGACGCTGTAGAAATGGAAAGTCAGGGACACCTGTGATTAGTGTCAGAATAGACATTTTCTTGGCATAACCCATTCCTGAAGGATAGCTGGAGGGAGCTGTGCTGATCAAAGCTATTGCAGAAAGCGTAGCAACTGTACAGGCAGTCCCCGGGTTACATGGATCCGACTTGCATCGGATCCCTACTTACAAACGGAGTGAGGCAACCCCGCACTAGCTGCTTCCCCCCAGCAGACCAAGGAGACGCGAAGCTAGCGCGCCCTCCCCCTCCCCCCCCCCCAGCAGACCAGGGAGACGCGGAGCGGCTTTTCTCAGCAGACACCTCAGCTTGAGAATAAAGGACTGAGGGAAGTGAGGTGTGGGAGAATAAAACTGAGCTCTGGAGAAATGTTTGGCTAGAGTTTCCCCTACAATATGTACCAGTTCCGACTTACATACAAATTCAACTTAAGAACAAACCTATAGTCCCTATCTTGTACGTAACCCGGGGACTGCCTGTACATGAGTAAAGGCTGTTATGGGTTCTTTTGGCACCTATCCTTTCACAGCATTTGCTGTTATCTATCAATATGTTTCACTTCCTGAATGTTCCTGGATTTGTTTGAGGAAGATTTGAACTGAGATAAGGGTATCAAGGATAAGATATGCTGTAGTAGCTGAGAGAGAGGAGCCACCTGCCCCCAAGGTTTGGATGCTTATTCTACATGCCTAAGAGGAGACCACGGTGTTATTGAGCAAGACAGAGGTATCCATATACTGGTCTGACATCCTGGGAAGTGTGCTGTGGCTGCTGCCTGCTTAAAGCCCTCATCCAAAAAATCACAAAGTGATTGTTGAGGTTCATCCGCTCTCTAACCACTATCTCCATGCTGCTCGACCATGTGAACACTAAGGCTACGTCTACACTGCAAGCATTTTGTGCAAGAATGGCCGTTCTTGTGCAAAAATTTGTGGAGCGTTTACACTGCAAACATGTTCTTGCGCAAGTAAATTTACAGTAAAGCACCAGAAGAGAGGGCTTCTTGCACAAGTGTTATTCCTCTCTCCACAAGGAATAAGCCCTCTTGTGCAAGAGCTCTTGCACAAGAAGGCAGTGTGGATAGGCAATGGGTTTCTTGCACAAGAAACTCCTACAGCTAACATGGCCATCAGAGCTTTCTTGCATGAGAGAGCATCCACACTGCCATGGACGCTCTTGTGCAAAAGCATATGGCAGTGTGGATGTGCTCTTGCACAAGAATTTTTTTACAGAAACTCTTGCGCAAAACAGTTCTTGCAAAAGAAGCCTTCAGTGTAGATGTAGCCTAAGGTTTCTGCCTGGTATGACCCAGAGCAGATCAGTAGTGACTACAGGATGTGAGGGTGAAAGAATTGGGGCTACTGGTAGTGGTCTCATCCATTCTGCTATTAACAGTAGGAGACCAGTCAGGAATATTGGAAGTCTTGGAGAGGAGTGAATTAATATTGACTATCAGCATTTTTTCCCAACGATGCAATGGTTTTGGTAATTTAAATACAAAGAAAAGATCTTGTCATGGGCTTACATCATCTCTTTTTTACTTAATGACTTGCAGTCATGAGTACTGAAGGTTGATGTGTATTTATTTTAAAAGTGTGCAAAAAACTGTATTATATTTTGTATACTTCCCATACTATTTTAGTCTGGTGGTACTCATGTACCAAAGTGAGGAGAAAGATGTAAGGCCTGTGGTAGAGAACTGTGATGCATTACAGAGTCTGGAGGCTGACCCAAGGGTGGGCGACACTTGAACCCTCAACCTTTGGTATCTTATCCCACTGTGCCACTGCAGGAACCCCCAACTAGAAAGCCAAGAGAGCTTTCTATATCAAAGCTTACTAACAAACTGTTAATGCATGTGAGCTGGATCCACCCAGACAACCTGTGACAGGTCAGTGTGGAGTAGATTCACACACCCCAGCTGGCCACAAATGAAATGGTTGTGTAGAAGAGCCTTAAATGTTTAAAACCTGCTATGTGCCATTGAACTGATTTAGCTTGGACAGCAGGCAAGCTGGAGACTATATAGCTTGCAGTTTGGATATATTTAGCCAAACTAAAAACTTTTAAGCTATTGGCTTGACAGTGGTTAAGCAACTCAAATAAAGGGTAAGCTTTGTAGCAATTTCTCACTTTAAAATAGCAAGCAAATTCAGAAATATGTTCGGCATTGTTTGTAAATCTGTAGTCTCCATCTATTATTGTGGTTATAAAGGTAGCAAAATGCAAGCTTTGCCTATCATGCACATTCATCCTTTTTTACATGGAATGTTTTGTCTTGTATGAATTCAGTGGAATGATGTATTTCTGCAGCATCTGAAAGGTGTGTGCTATTCCATGTGCTAGAGACTAGAGTCGATTAAATGCCGATAACTCAGGCTACTCTTAGTTATTAATATGTTCCATCACACAGAAAACAAAGTTACATCATCCTGATAAGGTCTTGGTGATGAGATGTACACGGTTATATATCTGTGTGTTGTTAACACAATCCTGTGTTCAGAATTGATTTCCAAGAGACTTCCATATGGATGTTGAACAGGATAGAGAATAGGCTAAAGTTTGACATGTATCAGATATTTTGATTTCACTTGTTCGCTACTACTGGTTTGATTCTGATTTTCCAGATATTTATAATCAGAACCAAGCAACATTTTTTTTTGTCCAGTCCAGTTTCAAATGTCTCCCTTTGGAAGACTTTTCGCAGATTTTATGCATTTTTAGCATCTGAATTTCCCCCTCCCTTCTTTTATTTCCTTCCTCATCCACCTACTTACTGCTGGTTAATGGTCTCATGCCAGGGTGAATAATTCCTCTCGCTCCTTTGTGTGTTGTATCATTCAAGTATCAGAAGACAGTGCTAGGTAGCACAAAATCTGGGGATTCAAGTCAGGGTGGTGGCTAGCCATGATTTCTTACTTTGATCGAAGCGTAAATTGGAAGATAATGCATATGCTTCAGTCTTCCATATAAAAATAGAAAAAGCTGTCTCCATCTTTTTGATGAACCAGCACTAAAATCAGAGCTCTGTTAAACACCCCTCTTTCATTTCCCTGCTCTCATCCAACAGTTCTGTTTCCTGTTCCATGACTTGATGCTTCTGAGTTTGCAACCAAAATATGATGAGTTTGCAATATGACCAAAAAACCCCTTATCTAACTAGCTGACTGATCAAAATAAGTTTTGTTGTTTGGTTGCACTGAGACTGTTCTGTTCATTCATGTTGTTTGCAAGTGAGTCTTTCTGTGCTACACCTACCATAAGACTGAAGCTATTTTTGTCTTAGAACAATTCCATGGATAGAGATTTATTACACAAAAGCACTATTTATTGGTTTGCCCAGAGAGGAAAAATTGGAAGTTGTCATGTTAATCTACATGTAAGTTTTTTTTTTTTAAGAAAGAAAGGTTGTTAGTTCTGAGAAACATAGACCATATGATTCATAAAGACTTGGTACAGTACTTTAGGCAAATTGATCAGTCACTAGAATGATACTGCATTGAAGAATATCAAAATGTAAAGTTTCTGCTTCTTTCAAGAATCCTGAAGGGATTCATTTAACTTATCCTGTGATTAGGCTTGTGTACTTCAACCGAAGGATCCAAAAGTGAAAGCTCAGTGTGGTAATTTTACGCTTCTTAACATCTTCCTATAATTTCATTTGGAGTTGTAGGTACAGAAACGTGCCACATAGTTCCTAGTAGCTTGTCCTTCCTTGCTTTCTTTCTTTATCCCTCATCTTACTTTCTTTTTCTAAAAATCGGCTTGTCAGCTGAATTTAGTGATGTTTTTATTCACATAGGCTAGAATGATCTCCAAACTTACTATAGACAGAAAAGTGCTTGACTGTCAAATAGACCAAGATTCTAAGGAATGGAGTCCCTTTGAGAGCCTCTAATAATGAAACTCAACCAGTAGAAAATTTGGTTTTAATCTCTGTTTATGGTTGGCACAAACTATTCTGGAGATAAGTCTTATTTATCTCTTCTGGCCTATAACTAATTTTACTTAAGGCACTTTAATAGTAACTACTTTCCTCTAAACACAGTCACATAACTCCCATTAGCTTTAATAAGAGATGTGCACACATTATCGATAGAGTAGTCCCTAAGGATTTTATAGATAACTAGGTGCTTAAATATTTCAACACATGCAACTCATTTAGATCCTAAAACACTGAACAATGACTCATAATGACTAGACTCTTAAGGATTCAAATACACCCTTTGGTGATCAACCTTTGCATGCTCCTTCAAAGAAGAGAAAAATCTGAATATTATACCTATTTAGTCATGTAAACCATGTATAAAATGTACTTGTCGCTGAAACACTTAATTCTTTGTGATATAGTCTACTGTATTAATTTCAAAGGTCAAAAGAGTTCAGGGTGTTAAACTCACTGCCCAACATAAAACCAAAAATACAATGAATTCTTCAGGAGTTGAGGGTCTTCCTAGAGGTCCTGGCTTACTCAATTTCTTGGCAAACACCCAAAAGCATTTTCTCTAAAGTTGAAAGACAAGAAAGAACAAGAAATTAAAACAAGCATTTATATTGAAAGATTATTCAAAACAAAATCAAAGCTGTAAAGCCTGTCTCTTTTTTAGGTATGAAAATTAAGCTCTTATTTGTCCTGATGAAAAGAAAAATGCTAATTTTGCTTACACCAATGTTGTGTAAAAGATACTCACTTCTCCTGTTTCTAACAGATAGACACAAGGGGAAGGAGAAAGAATGGGAATGGTAGGGAAAATGCAGCTTTTGGTGATGTCTTTAGAACATTGGCTGGCTGGCCAGTTGTAAATGGATACTTTTCCTGGCAGGTCAACCACAGCACCTGTTGGGTGGGCCCTGGTTCACATGCTGGTCAGAGATGTCATGTAGCTGACCTTTTCTCCTTAGGCACAGCAGGATTGTGGCACACATCTCACTGAACTGATACAATACAGTTCATTTGAGGGTTTGATGAAAAGTTGAAAAAATAAGGGGAAGAGGAGGGAAAGCAACACAAAAGAATGGAACAGAAAAGGACCTTACGTGCCTTTGCAATAGGGGCAATTAGGCATCTCTTCTGATGGGCTGAAGACTGAATGTCAGGCTGACAGGATTTTCAGAACTCACAAGTGAAAAAGAAAGTTCCTTGAACAAGAGCAAAGTTCAACAGATTTCTCTCAGGAAGAAAGTATTTCAGGCTGGTCTGCTCCTTCTGGCTTAGGATCAGGGAAAACAGGATGAGATGAAGTGAGTTGCAATGTCAGATGAGATGGAAGAAAGAAGCATTCCTCTTCTCCCCCCCCCCCCCCACACCCTCTCCCGCTTTTGAATTCTCTTTGTAAGAAGCCCCAAAAGAAACCCCAAAATAATGGAAAAGGTGGGGAAAGTAGGCTGACCATCCTCATTATTCTATCCAACAGCTTTGCTCAATATCAGACAAAATTAATTTTTGTTCATTAACTTCCTGCTATACACTTCCTGGGTTTTAACCAATGTAATCAGGGGCACAGAAGCAGGAAGCACAAGGCACACAGTCCAGAGCAGAGTGGAGCACAGTTGTCTGGGAAGCTTTTTGTGCTTGCTGCTGGCTTAAGTAGGGCCAGGAGACCAATCAGTTGTTCTGAGATTCCACCAATAGAACTGCAGGGGCACAGCCTCAAACTGAAGTTGGGCTTCCAGTCCCAGGTATGCAAATGTTAACAAGCAGGAGCATGGCTGCTCCTATGAACCCAGATTTGAGACCTACATTCACAACTAACACAGTTCTTGAATCCTGTTAAGGGGACTTCTCTGCTTGGGATTATTCTGGTCATTTGTTTTGGTGCACTTGCACATGTAATTATTAAACAGCTTAGTCTATTTCCCATGGTTAATTTTGATTCAGGAAACAATGATTAGTTATTGTGACATTTTATATACTCAAAAATCCTTCTTGCATTTTAGCTTGCAATTGGGGTAAAATTTTAGGTCTAGTATTTACAATACATGTAACAGGTGTGTTTTAATACAACTGAAAAATAATTTTAAGTGCCCACCTTGATGATTTCTGAGTGGTTAAAGCTGGGATACAAAATGAGAAAAATAATACATCTGGCAGCAAGCACAACTACAGGCAGTCCCCGGGTTACATGGATCCGACTTACATCGGATCCCTACTTACAAACGGAGTGAGGCAACCCCGCACTAGCTGCTTCCCCCCAGCAGACCAGGGAGACGCGGAGCGGCTTTTCTCAGCAGACACCTCAGCTTGAGAATAAAGGACTGAGGGAAGTGAGGTGTGGGAGAATAAAACTGAGCTCTGGAGAAATGTTTGGCTAGAGTTTCCCCTACAATATGTACCAGTTCCGACTTACATACAAATTCAACTTAAGAACAAACCTACAGTCCCTATCTTGTATGTAACCCGGGGACTGCCTGTACTATAATGGCTGTCATGACAGAATTATAAGTACAGTAATTCCTCATTTAACACTATAGATATGTTTCAGACAGTGATCGTGTTAAGTGAAAACGTGTTATGCAGGGTCAATTTTCCCATTGAAAATAATGGAAAAGGTGGGGATTGCGTTTCAAGCAGTAGTGTCTGTTGGGACTGGGACACAAGGTTGGGGGAGAAAGGGGTCTGGGTTACAGCTGGGAGGGGACGTGTTTGGCTCTGGGGAAGGGAAGCAGAGGAGAGGGGGAGGGGGATTGGGTTGGGAGTATGACGGGTCTGCCGGGATCCGCACAGT